>NC_043964.1:53358831-53641331 GCF_902148855.1 Sphaeramia orbicularis
AGAGAGGGAGACAGAGCGAGGGAGAGAGAGAGGGAGGGAGAGAGAGGGAGGGGGAGAGAGAGAGGGAGAGAGAGAGAGGGAGGGAGAGAGAGAGGGAGGGAGAGAGAGAGGGGGGGGAGAGAGAGGGAGGGAGAGAGAGAGAGAGGGAGACAGAGAGAGGGAGAGAGAGAGGGGGAGAGAGAGAGGGAGGGAGAGAGAGAGAGAGGGGGAGAGAGAGGGAGGGAGAGAGAGGGAGGGAGAGAGAGGGGGGAGAGAGAGAGGGAGGGAGAGAGAGAGAGAGGGAGACAGAGCGAGGGAGAGAGAGAGGGAGGGAGAGAGAGGGAGGGGGAGAGAGAGAGGGGGAGAGAGAGAGGGAGGGAGAGAGAGGGGGGGAGAGAGAGAGGGAGGGAGAGAGAGAGGGAGAGAGAGGGAGGGAGAGAGAGAGAGAGGGAGACAGAGCGAGGGAGAGAGAGAGGGAGAGAGAGGGAGATGAGGGGTGCACGTACACGCGCCTGCGCGCCCTACAGCTGGCCCGGCTCGTGCTGCTTGGGGGCGGAAGTCAGATAAGAAGTGACCCCCAGGTTTCTATTTTCACACTGTTTTGTTTTTTTTGGTTTTTTTGTTTTGTTTGTTTGTTTTCTTGCCGAGAAGGAGGGTCTAAGGACGGGGATGCCCTGGACATTCATCCATTCACTTCATCCACTGTTTACCAAACTAATTATTTGACTGTTGTTCATTTTTATATTCAACACATTCTGTTCAGGCCTGTCAGGTGACCTTGTGATTAGGACTGTGTATTGGCAAGAATGTGGCGATACCATACAAATCACAATACTAGGACCACAGTATGATATATCGCGACATATCACCATACTGTTAAGGGATGTTAAGAGATTATTTCCTAGAAAAATTGAATTACACCAGAAATATGCACAAATACTGAACATATTTTTATTTGTTCAGAACATGATTTAATACTATAATCACAAAACTTTCCTCTGTAAAACTAACATTTTTTACAGATAAATAAAAATAAAATTACAAGTACAAAACACACACAAATAAAAAAAATAAAATTAAGGTTTACAGATATTACAGTTTCAGATCCTTCTCAAATGTTCATATTCTATTCGTTGTGAATAGAATGCATAGTGTTCCAGTCCCTGAATCCTCCAACATCCAAACATTATTTTAATGCATGGAACTAACATCTGCCTCTCAGACAGTAAAACATGCTTTTAGGATGACTGAAACAACCATTATTGAATAAAACAGTGTGATCAGTTTAAAAAAAACTATATGCATGACCTGCAATATCACAGTACTACTTTTTTATAACACAAACAACAGAGTAAAACACCCATGTGAATGTAGAAATAAAAGAGCAAATCAAAAATAAAAAACAAAAACATGAACCTCCATCATATCTGCATTTAAATAAATACCTAAAAATATCGATACAGTACTTTTTAATATCCATACAGTATCGTGAAATGAAATATTGCGATACATTGTGGAAGTGATATTTTCTTACGCCCCTAGTTATGATATTGGGCTCTACAAATAAAATGAAAATTAAATTAAAAAATTAAATAAAATTAAATTGACCCCATGGAAAAGTGACCCCCGGGTCAGTTTTCTGTTATAGAATTCTGACACCACCACCCCACAGAAAAGTGACCTGCCCCTCAATAAAACACAAAATTTGTAAAAATAAATAAATAAATAAATAAATAAAATAATAATAATAATAATAATAATAATAATAATAATAAATAAAATAATAATAATAATAATAATAATAATAATAAGATGAAAATAAAAATTAAAAACATTTATTGAAGGTATATACAAACACCAAACATATTATGAAAAGCCAAAAAATGTACTAACATTCATGCATTTGCACAAATGTACAAGCACATGACATTACAAATCTATGCGTGAATCTGTGATTAACACCTGTTATTAACTTCAAAAAACTGTTATTGATTCAAATCCCATAATCTTTACCCATTCAGTGTTACATAGTTTTTGTTACAAATATTACTAAATTAATACATATACTGTATATTAGAAAATATATACATTAAACCTTTTTTTTTTTTCACCATTCTTTTCATAATTAGATTTCATGTCTATGATATCCACCAACTCCAAAATGAACACAGATTATTTACTTCAATGTCCATATGAATTAATTAATTTAGTATTTTCTGGTGAAAATTTCAAATTATACACATATATTTATGATATAGAAATGTATTAGAACATTTTTATTAACTTGCAGTTCAAATTCATATAAGGGGTAAAAATTCTATGGGATGGGTCAGATTTCCAGACTAGAAAACTGACCCACAGGTGACCATTCTATTTTCATTTTTAATAGGTTATTCTGATAGCATTTTACTGGAGATCGCGTTGGTCTGTATGTGCAGTTTGACACCCTCAAGTGTTAATGTCTTCAGTGTAATCATTTCCACTTTGCAAATTCATCCCACAGGTTGGATTGGAACCTTTGGTGGGCCAGTTTTGGCCCACGGGCCACATGTTTGACACCTGTGATGTAGGGTCCTCTATCCCATTCTAAAAAGATTCAACTCAATAAATAATATTACCAGGGGCTTGTGAAAAACTCTTCCACTCTACTTAGTATGTAGTTGAGCTCCATTCATTTAGTAACTCTTAGCAACTCATTCAGTTCATTAACCTTTTCATGCATGGGTTAATAAATGGTGAATGAAACTGTATAATAAGATGCATTTCATTTCCAACTGCATGTTTGTATAATGTAGTCTGAGCATGATCCACAACAGTTATGGACTCCATGTATGAACAGTTTGAAGTGTACCTACTTTAACCCCTAAAGACCCAGACATCCCCTGGCAACCAAAAGCATCTACTGATCCAAACTGTTAAATACCTGATGATCCATTAATCCTATCAATACATGTCAATAAATGATGTAAATACAGTTCTTCATGTTTTCATGGTCATCAGATATGACCCATTTGGACGTTCAGAGGCTCCGCAGTTACCGTGGAAACACCGTCATCTTCTACAACATTGATTCACCAGTAAAACCCATGGAGTTGGATCAGTGACAGTGGATGGACACACTGGGTTTATGTTCAGTTAATGATGGATTTGACTAAAAAAGTCACTTTTTCTTCAGGTTTCTCTACTTTGGGGTCAAAACACAGTAATGTCCCGTCAGAGAGTGAACTTTAATTGATTGCTGTTCCAACATTTATTGCAATATAAACTTGCTCCTTGTTTTGGATAATCCCTTATGATCCAACTAAAGCAAAAATGAATTTAAAAGTAAAAATGTGGGTCATTTAGCAACACTAATCTGTCAAATTGTCCCTAAAATGTCCCGTTAGAGAGATTTCCAATACTGTGTTTTGACCCTTTGATATAATAAACTTTGAATTCACTGTGAGTTTTCATGAACATCTGAATTAAATAGAGGAAATTAGATATAGGGAAATACATGATTTACAGTGAAAAATGCAAAATGCAGAGGATAATATTATAATAAATGGTGATACATCACTTAAAAAATGTTAAATAGAGACAAAAATGTATTTGGGAACGGCCAGAAAAGTAGCACTGGGTCTTTATAGATTAATACCTGTTGATTCACTAATTATATCAATCCATGTCAATAATTGGTGTAAAATACAGTTCTTCATCTTTTCATGGTCATCAGATATGAGCCATTTGGACGTTCAGAGGCTCCGTAGTTACCGTGGAAACACAGTCATCTTCTACAACACTGATGGAGTTGGATCAATGACAGTGGATGGACACACTGGGTTTATGTTCAGTTAACCCTTTCACGCACAGTGGTCACTACAGTGGACAGCTATTCAAAGTTGTTCTCTTGTATATTCATGGGTTTTGTGGTTTTAGTTCCATATCAGCCAACACAGTGGATGCTCATGGATCATCCCATACACTGATATTTATACCATTACTGTAACTTTGCTCTTCTTGATAAACCTGATCTGCACTAGCATGTTTGAGTGTAACTCTGTTGCTTGTTATTGTTATTAGACTGTAATTAACAGGGTTTTTTTTTTTTTTAAACAAAAGGTTTTGGGTTTTTTTTTGCAAATTATCTTCATGAAGTGAGTAATAACTAGTATTAGAGTATGTTAAAATGTGAGAAAACATCAGATTAGCTGCATTAAAATGTTATTATTTCGTAGTCTTCACACAGTATGTCAGCAAATACATGACTTTTCTTCAAAAATGAAATGTATGGTGTCCAGCTGAGTGGACATTTTTACAACTCCATGAAAAATAGGTTCATAAAAATGTTTTCAATTGCATTGTTGTTTTTTTTAATGCCTAGAGGAATAAAAACACTCAGGAAAAAAATCTTGATTAAGGCTCTCGTAATTCATGCATGAAAGGGTTAATGATTGATTTGACTACAAAAGTCACTTTCTCCTCAGTTTTCTCTACCTTTGATATAATAACCCTCAATTTTAATCTCATCTTTTCTGAACATCTACATGATCAGTGAATGAAATACAGGAAAATACCTGACTTATACTGATGAAATTAAAATACAGAGGATAATATTATAAATAAATGGTGATAAATCACTTAAGAAAGATTAGATATAGAGAAAATTTCAGTGGGAACGGACATAAAAGTAGAGCTGGGTCTTTATGGGTTAACGGTGAATATTAATTATAAGAACTTTTGGTAAAAGCTTATTTGTGTCTAAATGACTTAGGAAAACAAACCATTTCACCACTCCAATTAAGGAAAACCAAATTAGCATATACATTTGACCCTAAAAAATGACAGTCTGTACCTTTATTATAGAACTGTTTTATATTTGTCTGTATCTGCCAAGGAACTGCAGAAACTAGTTAGTAGTTCAATCTGGTACGGTGCATCTGTTCTCTCAATGTTTTTGTGCATGGCCCTAATTAAACTAAACATGAACAAATGTGTCCCCAGAGTAAATTAGGCACATTTTTGTTTTTCTGTAGCTGCATATTTTTCACAGGAAAAACATTAACAGATATTTCAGATGTATAGAACTATGCATTTATGATGCAATATTTTAGGGTATCAAATACTTAAAAAAAAAAAAAAAAACAGACTCTAGACAGGACCCACTGCTAAAATGTGGCATTTATTGCACATATTGTGGTTGAACTGAAGCTTGAATACCCATCCATACTGGTCACCATCAGAGCAGTAAAGAAAACAGAGTGACAACACCTCCATAGACTCCCACTGTAAAAAATGGCAGACAAAATATGGACCTACTTCCAGGTTATGGAGGCACCAATAGTTCCAAACATGGAGTGTAGCATCATCAGAACACATTCATTTCTATTTCAGCTGATCTACCACCTCCAGTGCTAAGTTAATAAGATATGGTCATCTTTCAAACGATCCAGTGTATTTCCTGTAGTAGTGACATTTCTGTTGTAAATTCTGTTTCCTTTGGTCTGTGTTAGCGTTTGTATACATTTATATCTTAGGCAAGGCAAGGTGAGGTTATTTGTCTAGCACATTTCATGTGCAGGACAATTCAAAGAGCTTTACATACAAATAAAAGCATCACAGGAGAGGCATAAAGATATATTTATGATGAGAGAAAGTTAAATTATAAAAACATTTAAATTAAAATAGACATTAAAATCCTCGGCAGTATACAACTGTTCTGGTGGATTTTCAGCTGTGGTCCTGTAGTTCCATAGTTGGACTGGTCCGGCTGTTCAGATGGAACCACTAGAACTACAATGATGGAGTTTCTACGGTAAGGTACTGTTAGTCCAAATGTGGTTCTCAGTGGGTTTTATTGGAGTTGTTTTGTTGAACCTGGTGGTGTTGGGGTCAGTTTGTCAGCTGAGGTCATGTGATCATGAGTGTCATTACTGCAGGTACAAATATGGGTCCACTTTGACACTTATTTTATTCTATTTCTAATTTATTAATGTTTCATAATGGCTTGTGATGCCTCTAAGGTTCCGTTCAGACTGCAGGCAAATGTGGCTCAAATCTGATTTTTTTGTCCATATGTGACCTGTTTTTCAAATCTGACCCAGGCCACTTTCATATGTGGTCCTAAATCCGATACGTATCTGATATTTTGCACTGCGACTTCAGTCTGAACGGCCAGGTCGCATTTATCCGACAAATGCAACAAACATCACAATTCTGTGTCCCAGGAGGAAGAGCGGAGGAAAAATATATTTCCTTCCATAAACAGAGTGTGTGTCTGCGTGGTCACATATTCGCATTGCGCATGCGTGGCGTCTGTCAAACCGCCGGCGGATCTACTCCTAGAAATCCAGCCTTTTAACTACTTATTTCTTGCCTTTCAACGCTTACTCACTTGAACCTAACCTCTTAACCGTGTCTTTTCACTTGACGCCATCAACCCAAACCTTCATCAGGACAGGTCAGTATTGTCAGTGGATCCTTACCTCTGGTTGTCACCCATCGCTTCCCACACTCTGCCCGGTATCTCGCTGTTTCCACCATGGCGTCATCCTCATCAGCCGGAGATAGTCCTCTTGTCGAAGCCAACAAAACCCTGGTAAAGGCTTACCAAACTATCGCGGATCTCAAAGAGGAAATACTGCGCCTCTCCTCAGAACTCGAGGAGAAAAATGCCCAGCTCTGTGGTTTCTCCAGCCGCCTTCCCACACTGTCCAGTCTGTTCCTGAAAAGCGCAGAGAAGCCCAAAGCCTCCTGTGATGATACGGTGTTATGGGATCCTTCCTCTGCCTGTTCTCGCCCCCCCGTGTTCTACACCCTGGTCTGAAGTGGTGATTCGTGGCCGCAAAAAGAACACGAGCAAAGACTCACCACCTCCGACCATCAGCACATCAAACCGCTTCGCCGTCCTGTCCGTGGAGGACGCTCCGGCTCCTCCCCCCGCGGCTGGTGTGCCCCCCATCCCACCTGGCTCTGTCCCGGAACCGGCTCCTGCTGACTCCGTGGCTGCCACCGAGCGGATTACCGGCGACGGTCCTAAAGCCGGTCCTCCTGTGAAGCCGTCGAACAAGGGTCCCCGCTCCTCGGTCCGCTCCTCTGCCCGGCGCCGCCTCCTCCGAGAGGCCGTCCGCCGTCACTCCGACGGTCCACCCGTGGAATGTCCACCTAGAGAGACCAGGAACCCTTCACCTTCAACACCGTCTCCTCGACCACTTTTCCCTCCGACCACCGCTATCCTCGGGGACTCCATCATCCGTCACGTCCGTTTCTTTAACGCCATAACCAGGTGTTTTCCTGGTTCCACCGTCACCTCCATCCTCCATGAACTCCCTCAGCTGCTGCTCTCACTGCCGTCCACCGTTACCCGGATCATAGTTCACGTGGGCTTCAACGACACTTCTCTTCAACAGTCCGAAGTGACGAAGGTTCATTTTAAAAACCTCTTTGATAAACTGAAAGGATCCGGGAAGGCTGTTTTCATTTCCGGGCCCCTCCCCTCCTTTGCCCGTGGTGTGGGCCGTTTCAGCCGACTCCTCAGCCTGAACACCTGGCTCCAGTCCGCCTCTGCTCTGAACGGCTTCAGTTTTATTGATAACTTTAATCTGTTCTGGAACCGCTCCTCCTTTTACAAGTCCGATGGCGTCCACCCCTCTACACTAGGCAGCAGCGTCCTGGCTCAAAACATTCAACACGCTGTCCAGACTAAAACCACTCCCACACCTATGTGACCACGCTCCCCGTCTTCTGCTGCAGTCACCTGCTCCCCCTGCTGGTCACATCAAACATCACCACGTTCAGAGTCTCCTGTACAGTCTGTAGTCAGACTGAATACCACCCCAGCTGATCTCTCCTCCTCTCCCAGCCCCTCACTAATGACAGTTACACCCCTCACTCACACCAGCTCACCTTTGAGGAACAATCTCTCTACTGGTCACTATCCCATTCCTGTTATTTTCGGTTCGCGTATGGGGTTTCACACTGCTAAAAGGCATCGTAATATCACCAATCTCCGCCCATTAATATACACCGCAGTCATTGGTGCGTCCTTCTCTATAGGGTTATGGAATTGCCAATCTGCAGTGAACAAAGCAGATTTTATTGCTGCCTATGCCAACCATCACACATTGGACATCCTGGCTCTCACTGAAACCTGGATTACGCCTGAAAACAATGCAACCCCAGCCGCACTTTCTATCAGCCACACATTCTCTCATACCTCTCGTCCATCTGGACGAGGAGGTGGTGTGGGTCTGTTAATTTCCAACAAATGGAAACACAATCAACTCCTACCTTCAGTCAAATACAACTCCTTTGAATACCATGCCATCCTAGTGACAGCACCAGTCAAACTTTACATAATTGTCATTTATCGTCCACCAGGGCAACTGGGTGATTTTCCTGATGAGCTTGACACTCTGCTTTCCTCCGTCCCAGAGCATGACTGCCCCATGCTAGTCCTCGGTGACATGAACATCCACTTAGACAATCCCAGCTTCTCAGATTTCATGTCACTAATACTCTCTTTTGAGCTACAGTGGGTTTGCAGTCCTCCAACCCACAAAGCTGGTGAAGAGCTCCATCTCATTTTCACCCGAAACTGCATCACAGATGCCCTCACAGTCACACCTTTACACCTGTCTGACCACTATTTCATTCAGTTCAGTGTGTCTCTCCCTGAAAAACACTCTGCTCCCTCCCCCATGGTCTCTTTCCGCCGCAACCTCCGCAATTTGTCCCCCACCCACTTCTCCACTGTCGTAGCCTCCGCTCTCCCTCCCCCCAGCACTTTTTCCTCCTTAGAGGTTAATGATGCCACTGAGTCTCTGTGCTCTACACTTAGCTCCTGTCTGGATAATCTGTGCCCTCTATCTACTAGACCCGCTCGATCCTCCCAGTCCCACCCATGGCTCAATGATAACCTCCGGTCGCTGCGTACCAACCTCAGAGCCGCAGAGAGAAAATGGCACAAAACAAAAAGCTCTTCTGACCTGATCACATTCCAGTCACTATTGGTATCCTTCTCATCCAGTGTCACTGCTGCGAAGAAGGCTTACTATAATAACAAAATTCATTCTGCCACCGACACAAGAAACTATTCTCAACCTTTAAAACACTACTCAACCCTCCACCTCCACCGCCCACTACTAATCTGACAGCAGACAATTTTGCTTCATTTTTCACAAATAAAGTGTCTACTATCAGCAGTCAGTTCACTGATCCACCCATAGACTGCACGCCTCCTTCTTCAACATCATCATCATCACACACTGCTTCCTCTCCCCTGACTATGGCTACTACTAACTCAACTGATAAAAGCCCAACTGCGTCATTCCCCTCATTTACTCCCCTCACAGAGAACGAGGTGTCTAAACTCCTTTCCTCTAGCCGTCCTACAACATGCCTGTTGGACCCTATTCCATCCAACCTCTTACAGTCTGTAGCCCCTACTATCACAGCACCAATCACACATGTGATTAATGCTTCACTGACTTCAGGAACATTTCCTACAGTATTTAAACAAGCGCAGGTAACACCACTACTCAAAAAACCTTCCCTCACCCCCACTCAAGTGGAGAATTATCGACCAGTCTCACTCCTCCCATACCTTTCTAAGATCATCGAAAGGGCTGTTTTCAAACAGGTCACAGAATTCCTCTCCCAAAATAACCTCCTGGACATCAACCAATCTGGCTTCAAAATCGGCCACTCCACTGAAACGGCTCTGTTGTCTGTGACAGAAGCCTTGAAAGAGGCTAGAGCAGCAGCCAAGTCTTCAGTACTCATTCTACTGGACTTATCAGCAGCATTTGACACTGTCAATCATGATATCCTGTTATCCATACTCTGGAACATGGGCATCACAGGCCACGCACACTCCTGGTTTCAATCTTACCTTACTGGTCGGTCCTTCAGTGTGTCCTGGCTAGGGCACACATCAGCAGTTCACCGCCTCACCACGGGGGTCCCCCAAGGCTCTGTGTTGGGCCCCCTCCTTTTTGCCATATACACCACCTCACTCGGTCAGATCATCCACTCACACGGCTTCTCATATCATTGCTATGCTGATGATACCCAGCTCTATCTGTCATTCCCACCTGATGACTCCACAGTCTCAGTGCGGATCTCAGATTGTCTCTCTGACATATCTGCATGGATGAAAGCCCATCACCTTCAGCTGAACCTGTCCAAAACTGAACTGCTGGTCTTCCCAGCTAAGCCAACCATACAGCTGGACATCTCCATCACTTTTGACTCCATACCTCTGGCTCCTACCAGTGTAGTACGTAACTTGGGAGTCATGATTGATAATCAGTTGACCTTCACGGATCACGTTGCCTCTGTCACCCGATCATGCCGTTTCACTCTGTTCAACCTAAGAAAGATCAGGCCATACCTAACCGAACAGGCCACCCAGCTCCTGGTGCAGACTATGGTTATCTCCCGTCTTGACTACTGCAATGCTCTTCTAACGGGCCTCCCAGCTTGTGTTGTCAAACCACTACAGATGGTCCAGAATGCAGCAGCGCGTCTGGTCTTCAATCAGCCTAAAAGGGCACATGTCACCCCCTTACTCATTGAGTTACACTGGCTACCCATAGCTGCCCGCATCAAATTCAAATCTTTAATCCTAGCCTACAAAATTCTCCGTGGGTCTGCTCCTGTCTACTTAGGTGCACTAATAAAAGCTTATGTCGCCCCACGACCACTCCGCTCGTCTGGGGAACGTAGTCTGGTGGTCCCCAGACCTTGTACAAGACAATCCAGGCTCTTTTCATGGGTCGTTCCACGTTGGTGGAACGCTCTACCAAGTGCTACAAGAACAGAGTCATCCCTGCCTATCTTCAAGAAGCTCCTGAAGACCCAGCTCTTCCGAGAGCACCTCCTATCCTAGCACTTTCAAACATTCCATTTTAAATATTCTAATAAGGTTTTTCCCAGGACAACCACAGATTCTTTCACGATTATCTCTGGACCTGCTGCGGTGGTCCGGCCTCTTCCCTGCCCTCATCATCACCACTCACTTATCCTCAACCGCCTCCATGTGTCTCCCCCTACTCCCCCCTTCTCCCCCTCTCCCCCTCTCCCCCAGTCCCTATCTCTATCGCTCTCTCTTTTTGCCCTTCTCTACTCTCTCTCTTTAACCCCAACTGGTCCAGGCAGACGGCCATCCTCCAGGAGTCTGGGTCTGCTCCAGGTTTCTGCTGTTAAAGGGAAGTTTTTCCTCGCCACTGTCACCAGTCACAAGTGTTTGCTCCTGGAGGATTCTGTTGGGTTTCTGTAGAATTGACTTAGAGTCTGGTTTTGACCAACTCGATATATAAAATGTCAAGAGATAACTTTGTGATCTGGCGCTATATAAATAAAATTTGATTGATTGAGTGATTTAATTGGTTTCCCCTGTAAGTCGCTTTGGAAAAAAGCGTCTGCCAAATGCGTAAACATAAACATAAACATAATCATTCCACCAGGACCTCTTTAGTGCATGTGGGTCACTTCAGGGTCGCATTCAGTTCAGACTCAAAACTGATACAAGTTTTTTTTATTGGAATTCTTCCTTTTCCCACATTTCCCTGTGGTCTTCATAAACTGTAAATGCTCTGCTTGGCTCTGAATTCTTCATTCATCCAACTCCACAGCTCCATCTTCAATCCTATAGAGGGTCTGCACATGACGTCACCGCTAGCGGAAGTCACCGTGGTTCCGCCCACTGAGTGACAGACAGAGGGAGATGAGTTGCGGTTTTGGCTTGAATACTGCGAAAACTTTACAACAATCTAAAAAATGAGGAAGAGCTGTTGTGCCATTGATCGCACAAATAGGTTTAAAAGCACTGGGAGCTCTCGTTTTAGCGGAGACCTAAAGCCACAGACAGAAGAAGCAGATGGATCGCTGCAATTCAGAGAAAGAACTGGAATCCAGACAACCAAACCTGGATTGTGGCTGCCATTTTGTGTCAGATAACGTTAATTTATGCTGTATTCTTGCATAAAATCATCCCTTAAATTCCATCTGGTTTTGGCTAACGTTCCTTCTTAGTAAAGCTCTTAATGTTAGCATCTGTCATTTAGTTCTAGATTTCAGAACTGAATCGTTTGTGTCTTCAGTTGTGTGATTGTGAACCTTGTGCTCTACATGATTTGTAAACTAGCTTAAACTGAGGCTAACCTAGTTTTCCAAATCAGGGGCTCCTCTAGCACACAGCTGTTGGATCTGTGTTGGATCCAGTATTTGATGTGAACTCTCCTTAAATCTCCACAGTACCAGTAGATCATCCACTCACTTGGGTCAGTACTAAGGGTTCAACTCCAGTAAATCAGTAGTGAACTGTGAGCACTACTGCTGGGCCTTTACCGCCCAAATCACCGCCAACAAACTCCGTCTGCACTGACACAAAACCTCCAAAACAATAGTATGTTGAATGAAAGCACTCACCAGCTGGAATCCTCTGATGAACCAGGACCAGGATGGACACAACTCTGGGTCTGTTGGATGCTTTCAGCCTTTGCATTGGGGATTTTCCCGGCGTTGAACTCAGGTTCATCTAAATGTCAGGATAGGTGATTTCTGTCCCAGATCAGTGTTGGTAGAACACTGGTTGTTTGGTAGCTTGGATGGATCCATGTCCAGTCCAGTTGTCTTTAATTTCATGTTCTATTCCACAGTTTTCCTGGTCTGGCTGTAGTTACTGCTATACTCCACCATGTTGAGCCGGTTTGTTTTTGCCGCTCAGTCTGACTCAGAGGGGCGTGGCCTGGGGGGGAAGTGACGTTTGTGCATTCACTCTATTTCTGAGTAATGACACCAGAAAGGTGGTTTGGAGCGCTGGCCCTTTAAATGCACAGGAGCCACTTCAGGCCCCGCCCCCTCCAGGTTGTTGACTGTGCTGCTCGGTCCTGTTCAACCAACAACTGAACATTTGAGGTACTGGACTACAACCGCTGCTGCTGACAAACAATTATGTCAAACTGGAGAATGTTCATCTGAAGTCTGGACCTGATATGTGCAAAAGTGGAGACGGAACCAGTAATAGACGCAACAAATTAAAGAGGAATTCAAACAGGTTGTAGAAATCCACTGGATTTTTTTCCGGAATTAATAAAAATATAGTTTAGCAGCAGCTGGAGGGTTCAAATTCAAACTGTATGAACTATTAGGGTCCAAATCCACAAATAAATGAACCACAGACTAAGAAAAGTGGGTTTAGACAAATATCAACCCTTTAATGTGTAGTATGAACAAATACACAAAAAAATCAGATTTCACCAAAAAATCCAAATTGTGCATTAAGACCTGCTCTGTGAACGTAGGCTAAATAGTTTAATTTGTCCTGTGCCCGTTTTGTAAACCCCCTACCTTTCAGTGGTTGACCCCACTACTCAAACACACACATACACACAGTAGTGACACAACAGCTGGACATAGACTTGTGTGTGGTTTATTTGGATATTTACCTGCAGTAACGCACTCTCTGCAGTCTGTCCCATAGAAGAACACAAGTGTTCAGAGAACGCAAACCTCCGCCAAGCACCCTGAATGGTGCGCATGTGTGGATCGACTATTTCTGTTTGGATTCAACAGTTTCCAGGTTGTTCCATACAGCAGAAAAAGTTGAAGCTTGTTACCAGTCATGTGTACGTCAGATTATATTAAATTCCAATCGATATTTGTTGAGTTATAATGAAAAATGTGTGGTAAATGGGATTTTCAGTGTTAAATGTAAACGTCCACAGAGTCCACATTCCACAGTGGATGTGGACAATTTTGTACCACACTCTCAAAACAGAGGTACCAGATCAGAACATTTATGTACCTATAAGTACATTTTTTAAGAATGTTCTCTCCAAAGTACAATATTGGTCTGTAGGAGGCCAGAATGTCACCTTTAGACGATGAAAAAGGCTCCACAGTTCTGTCCAGTCCAAATGTGTACTCTAAGGAACCCTGCAGCAGTAAAACCTGTGTGTAGACCATGAGAACAGGCTCTAGGCTAGAACTGAACAGTAGGACCAATTAGAGTTCAGACATTAGGCTTAGCACATTATTTATTATATATCATACTGTAATTACTCTATATTATATTTCAAAATAATTTGTGTTTTAATTTAATAGCCCAATTAGCTCAATGATAATAGCCTAATAATTTATTTCTCTTATTAGAACCTCTGATTATTGCCATAATCTCTGTTTTATCCAGTTTTCATTCACACCTCCATGTCTTGATGTCGTAGCTTGCCTATGCCGTTTTTTTTTCTCTCAATTAGGCCACCGGTTCAAACTTTTTTTTTTTTTTTTAAATAATTTTATTTGTGGATTTTTAACAGCGTTACACGGATGCATCATACAATCTTTACGTTTTTACTGTTTTTGAACACAAGTTCCCACTCCCAACTTAAATAAACATAAACATGTTAATATATTTACCAGAAGACATCAAGATTATGAAAGCAAAAATAAATACATAAAATAAAATTGAATAGATAGCAATTATACACATATATATAAAAAAAAAAAAAAACAGAAATAAAATATGTACCATTCCTACAGTTATCCAGGTGATGAGTGGTGATTTGGTGTTAAAGTCATGATACATTGCTCATTTTAAAAGTTTCTGTGAATTTTAGAAAAGGCTGCCATGCTTTATAGAATTTTACAGTTGATCCGGCTAACATACATCTCATCTTCTCCATTTGTAAAAACCTCATAATATCTGCGATCCACCGATCATGTGTGGGAGGGGTTTCCTGTTTCCACCTCAAAAGTATAAGATGTCGTGCAAGTAGAGAAGCAAATGCAAAAGCATTTAAATAATGTTTAGAAATATAAATGTTTGGGGGAATCACTCCAAAAAGTTCTGTCAGGGCTGAAGGTGGAAAGTTAATGTCATAAATTTTTGAAAATGTTGTAAATATAGATGTCCAATAGTTATGAAGATTAGGACATGTCCAAGAAGTGTGGAAAAGTGAACCAGTATCTGCTTTACAACCACTGCGGAGCGGGTCAGTGCCCAGATAGAATTTGGCTAACTTTTCCTTGGAAATACGTAAACGGTGAAGGATCTTAAATTGGAGGAGCCCATGTGTTGAACATAAAGAGGAGGTGTGTACCCGATGGAGAACTGATTTCCAGATGCTACCTGTGATGTCCAGTGCTAGATCGCCTTCCCAGTGTGATTTTATAATAGATAATGAGGGGGACTGTAGCTGTAAAAGTTAGTTGTAAATTTCTTTTATTGCACCTCTCTTATTACCCTTTATGTCTAAAATTTTATCCAGAGTAGTTTCTACAGGTAAATTGGGAAACGAAGGGCATCTACTTTTTAAAAAGTGATGAATTTGTAAATAGCGAAAAAACATGTGTTTTTGGAATCTCAAATTGTTCTGTTAGTTCTGTGAATGTGGCAAAGGTTCCATTCACAAAAAGTGCTTTAAAAGTATTTAATCCCTTGTTGCTCCAAATCTTAAAAGCAGAGTCAAACATAGAAGGTGGGAACATATGGTTTGAGCACAGGGGAGCTTTAATCGACACTGAGAGCAAACCGAGCCATTTCTGACATTGCACCCAGATTCTGAGGCAATCATACAGCGAAGGATTACATTTTAGGTGTACAACTCCAGGGGAAGTGCAGATGTCAACAACGCTGATAAAGATGTCTTACCACGGTTAGATGATTCAATATGAAGCCAAGCTGGAATTTCCCTATTTGAGTCAATAGTCTAATAAAGCATATTTCTTATGTTTGCAGCCCAGTAATATAAATGAAAATTTGGCAAAGCTAGTCCGCCAAGTGGTCTTATTCTTGGCGTAAAATATTTCCGTATTTGCGGAGGTTTGCCATTCCAAATAAATGTAGATACATATTTGTCTAGATTCACAAAGAACTTCTTTGGTATGTAAAATGGGATACATTGAAATAAGTATAGGTATTTAGGTAGAACGTTCAGCTTCACAGGATTGACACGGCCAGTTAATGATAATGGTAAACTATTTGTCATATCAGTCCCCGGACTTTTACTTGTTTTGTCTGTCTTGTGTGTCGTTTCCTGTTTTATTTTGTTAAGTTTCCCTCATGTGTCATGTCTGGTGTTTTTACTTCCCTTCCCTGATTGTCTCCACCTGTGTCCAATTGTCTTCCCGCCCTCTTGTGTATTTAAACCCTGTGTTTTCCCCTGTTCTGTGCCAGTTCGTTTTCCTCCGTCTTGGTGTGATTACTTACCAGCGTTTTGGATCCTGTCTACCTGTTGTGACCTGTTTTGCTCTTCGACCACTGATTCTGCCTGTTCCTCGTCTGCCTGCTCGTCTGACTTCGACCTGGTTTGTCCTCCACACCTGAGTATTCGCCTGACCCCTGTCTGATCATCTGCCTTTGTGCCCTAGCCTGTTTTCGACCCCCTGCCTGGACTATCGCTACGTGAGCCTGCCTATCCCCATGTACGTTTGCCTGTCTGCTTGTCCTCCCGTGTATGACCTGGTCCGTCCTCTGACTCTCCTTTGCTTTCTCCTAGTCGGGTTCCCCTCGTGCGTTCCCGACCTGGGCTGTAAAGTGGTTCACTTGGAATCTGAAGCAGTGACAATTCCCCAGCACAGTCCCGCTGAGGAACTATTCAATACTTTCCTGTGTGAACCAATTATACTGACTGTATTTAATAAATTCCCTTTAACTGTATTCCTGTCTGAGGGTCTTGCATCTGGGTTCAGTTCACGTACCACCGGCCTTAACACTATTCCATCTCTGAAGGTCAGAATTAGTTTTTTCAAGGAGCTGGACAAAGTTTTTTTTTTTGTTTTTGTAAAGATCCTTATATGAGTGGGTGACTTTGATACCTAGGTAGGTTAAATAGTCTGATTTAACTTTAAATTGAAAATTTGCAAATGAGATATTCTTTGCTTTAGAGTTAACTTTAAGTAATTCTCAAACTTTAAACATCATGGCATTATCAATTATATGAGTTTTCTTTCTATGTAAAGTACTTAAGGTACAAAAATGGACCATTTCCAAAGGGTACAGAAATGTCTCTCAAAAAAGTACACCCCCAGTGACAAGCATTTGTACCCTTTAAGTACAAGCTGGTACCTGTTTTTGGGAGTGCAGATACAAGATATTGTTCTAAGCTACAGGTGGATCAAAGTGGAAGCTAATCGGAGTCGTTTTGAATTTTTTTATGAATTTTTGAAACTTGCTCAATGATGACGGATAGGAAAATTGTAGATGTTGTGACCTTAAACTTTGGCCTACTTGGCCCAAAATTTAATGGGTTGGTCCCAGGACCTAGGCCTATCTGTGGGGAAGATTTGGGAAAGATGGTTGGAATAGTTTTCCTGTAAAGTTGCTGACAAACAAACACACAAAGCAAAGTGATCACAGTACCTCCTGGTGGAGGTGATGACAGCACAGTGTTTGTTTTGGAACTACTGAGGCTTACATGAACCATGTGATCATCGTAGCGCTGACATCACAGTGTGTCGGAACTCTCTCTCTGTATGGCTCTGGACATCCTGCACAAACAGGGTCCTGGTCAAATGCTCTGACATATGAATAGTCTGTTTCTTCTTTGTAATAATATGATGTTTTCACACAGTGTCTTTGCTTTGATCATTCACTCATATTTAACAGGACATTTGTTTGCTGTCTTCTCTGATGTGAATGTTGTTTTGTCATTCATTTAACTTTTCGTTTTGATCATTAGTTTGCATGTATGTGCATTCATTAACTCCTGAAACCCTGCTCCTCCATGCCAGTAAAAAAAAAAAAAAAACACAGTGAAGTGAATAAATGTTTAGCAAATAAGAAAAAGCAACATTTATTTAATTTTACACAATGTATTGATAAAACATTTGAAATTCATGAAATAATTACACTTTTACCAGTTTCAGGAGGAAAATAACAGGATGTTTTCCTGGTATTCCTCTTGTGTTCATGGTGCTACATGTGACTGCTGTTGCATTACTTTTTTCATGCATTACTTACAATTAACATGAGCTATTAATACAATTGATGTACATCTAACAAACAAAGACATGTTGTGGAGTGGAAATAAACAAGATACGGCAACAAAGTGACACTTGATGTTAATCACTAGATGTAATCTTCAGAAAATAACTGCCATGTACTAAACTTGGAAAGTGGATTTTTTTTTTTTTTTTTTTCTAAGAGCTTCACTTTTTAGAAGTTTAGAAAAAAAAAAAAGTTCATAATGTCCAGGCACTTTGCAAATCTGAGCTAATCTACCAGAGTATGTTTGATTAACTTTTAAAATAACAATTTAACCCATAAAGACCCAGTTCTACTTTTGTGGCAGTTCCAAAATAGTTTTTTTTCCACTATATTGAACTTTTCGTCAGTGTTTTATCACCATTTATTCTAATATTATGCTCTGTGTTTTGTATTTTTTTAAATTAAAATCATGTATTTTCCTGTATTTAATTCACTGATCATGTAGATGTTCATCAAAGCTCAGATTAAAGTTGAGGGTTATTATATCAAAAGCACAGAAAACTGAAGAAAATGTGACTTTTTCAGTCAAATGTCTCATTAACTCAGTGGTTCTCAGTCTTTTTCTATGGGCCCCCCTTTAGAAGATGAGAAATCTCCAGACCCCCCTCAACCCCAACAACATCGTAACAGTGGTGCAATTAGAACTTTAACTGAAAGAAACATCCATATCATAAGAATACTTTCTGCTTTTCCTTAAATAATTTGTTGTGCGATTTAAAAATAACTTACATTTTTGCTTGAAAATTTAAAATAAACTCAAGCAGACTGCTCCCTGACACAAGGTTTTTCCAAATAAAAATAGCAAATGTGCAATTATGTTACAACTATGACAATAAAGTTACTTTATTTGAACAACAAACACATTTTGGTTCCACAGATGAACATGTGACCAATACCAGTGGGTCAGTGAGGCCGGTTCCATTCCACATCCCAGAACATTAAAGTCCAAACTGGTCCAAACTGGTCCAAACTGGTCCAAAACACAAATATGTCCCCTGTGTCTTCTCCAGTCCAGTCCTTGTCCACTGTCCAAACCTAAACTCTGTCTAGTCCAGTGACAGATCACCAAGACAGTAGATTGGTTTGGTGTCCGTCCATAAAATGAGTCCAGGGTGCACCAACACTCAAACATTAGTTCCACCTCATACATGTTCTCCATGGGTTGTACTGGTGAATCCATATTATTATTAATTCACCAGTATATATCATTCATTCTACATAAAAAACAAGTTCATGGCACATTTTATTTATTTATTGTGTTCAGTTTGGGGCTTATTTTGTTAGTTTATGATTCATTTTTGTTCATTTTATTGATTATTTTTGGATATTTTTATTCATTTTGTTGCATATTTTATTATTATTTTTCCACATTTTTGTCACTTTTTTGCTTACTTTTTCTGTTATTTATTATTTGTCCATTTTTTTTTAAATTTGTTCTTGTTCATTTATTATTATTTAAATACATAAACCCAGTGTGTCCATCCACTGTCATTGATCCAACTCCATGGGTTTTACTGGTGAATCAATATTATTATTAATCACCAGTATATATCACTAATTCGACATAAAAAAAAGCTCATGGCACATTTTTATTTATGTTTTGTGTTCAGTTTGGGGCTTGTTTTGTTAGTTTAATATTAATTTTTGTTCATTTTATTGATCATTTTGGATATTTTTGTACATTTTGTTGTACACTTAATTTTTCCTCCTACATTTTAGTCACTTTTTTGCTTATTTTTTCTATGTTATTTATTATTTGTCCATTTTTTTTCTTTGTTCTTGTTCATTTATTATTATTTGATATACATAAACCCAGTGTGTCCATCCACTGTCATTGATCCAACTCCATGAGTTTTACTGGTGAATCAATATTATTATTAATTCAGGAATATATATCATCAATTCTACATTAAAACAAGTTCATGGCACATTTTTTAAATCAATCAATCAATCAATCAATCAATCTATCTATCTATCTATCTATCTATCTATCTATCTATCTATCTATCTATCTATCTATCTATCTATCTATCTATCTATCTATCTATCTATCTATCTCTGTCTGTCTGTCTGTCTGTCTGTCTGTCTGTCTATTTAATTATTTATTTATTTATTGTGTTCAGTTTATTATTCATTTTTGTTAATTTTACTGATCATTTTGGATATTTTTGTTCATTTTGTTGTATGTTTTATTCTTTTTTTCTACATTTTAATCACTTTTTTGCTTATTTTTTCCATGTTATTTATTATTTGCCCATTTTTTCTTTGTTCTTGTTCATTTATTATTATTTATATACATAAACCCGGTGTGTCCATTCACTGTCATTGATCCAACTCCATGGGTTTGACTGGTGAATCAATATTATTATAATTCACCAGTATATATCATTAATTCTACATAAAAACAAGTTCATGGCACATTTTAATTTTTTTATTTATTTCAGTTTGGGGCTTATTTTGTTAGTTTATTATTAATTTTTGTTCATTTTATTGACCATTTTGGATATTTTTGTTCATTTCGTTGCATATTTTATTTATTTTTTCTACATTTTAGTCACTTTTTTGCTTATTTTTTCCATGTTATTTATTATTTGTCCATTTTTTCTTTGTTCTTCTTTATTTATTATTATTTAAATACATAAACCCAGTGTGTCCATCCACTGTCATTGATCCAACTCCATGGGTTTTACCAATTAATCAATATTATTATAATTCACCAGTATATATCATTAATTCTACATAAAAACAAGTTCATGGCACATTTTATTTATGTTTTGTGTTCAGTTTGGGGCTTGTTTTGTTAGTTTATTATTAATTTTTGTTCATTTTATTGACCATTTTGGATCTTTTTGTTCATTTTGTTGCTTATTTTATTTTATTTTATTTTATTTTATTTGTTTCCAAATTTTAGTCACTTTTATTTGCTTATTTTTTCCATGTTATTTATTATTTGTCCATTTTTTCTTTGTTCTTGTTCATTTATTATTATTTAAATACATAAACCCAGTGTGTCCATCCACTGTCATTGATCCAACTCATGGGTTTTACTGGTGAATCAATATTATTATTAATCACCAGTATATATCACTAATTCGACATAAAAAAAAGCTCATGGCACATTTTTATTTATGTTTTGTGTTCAGTTTGGGGCTTGTTTTGTTAGTTTAATATTAATTTTTGTTCATTTTATTGATCATTTTGGATATTTTTGTACATTTTGTTGTACACTTAATTTTTCCTCCTACATTTTAGTCACTTTTTTGCTTATTTTTTCTATGTTATTTATTATTTGTCCATTTTTTTTCTTTGTTCTTGTTCATTTATTATTATTTGATATACATAAACCCAGTGTGTCCATCCACTGTCATTGATCCAACTCCATGAGTTTTACTGGTGAATCAATATTATTATTAATTCAGGAATATATATCATCAATTCTACATTAAAACAAGTTCATGGCACATTTTTTAAATCAATCAATCAATCTATCTATCTATCTATCTATCTATCTATCTATCTATCTATCTATCTATCTATCTATCTATCTATCTATCTATCTATCTATCTATCTATCTATCTATCTATCTATCTATCTATCTATCTATCTATCTATCTCTGTCTGTCTGTCTGTCTGTCTGTCTGTCTGTCTATTTAATTATTTATTTATTTATTGTGTTCAGTTTATTATTCATTTTTGTTAATTTTACTGATCATTTTGGATATTTTTGTTCATTTTGTTGTATGTTTTATTCTTTTTTTCTACATTTTAATCACTTTTTTGCTTATTTTTTCCATGTTATTTATTATTTGCCCATTTTTTCTTTGTTCTTGTTCATTTATTATTATTTATATACATAAACCCGGTGTGTCCATTCACTGTCATTGATCCAACTCCATGGGTTTGACTGGTGAATCAATATTATTATAATTCACCAGTATATATCATTAATTCTACATAAAAACAAGTTCATGGCACATTTTAATTTTTTTATTTATTTCAGTTTGGGGCTTATTTTGTTAGTTTATTATTAATTTTTGTTCATTTTATTGACCATTTTGGATATTTTTGTTCATTTCGTTGCATATTTTATTTATTTTTTCTACATTTTAGTCACTTTTTTGCTTATTTTTTCCATGTTATTTATTATTTGTCCATTTTTTCTTTGTTCTTCTTTATTTATTATTATTTAAATACATAAACCCAGTGTGTCCATCCACTGTCATTGATCCAACTCCATGGGTTTTACCAATTAATCAATATTATTATAATTCACCAGTATATATCATTAATTCTACATAAAAACAAGTTCATGGCACATTTTATTTATGTTTTGTGTTCAGTTTGGGGCTTGTTTTGTTAGTTTATTATTAATTTTTGTTCATTTTATTGACCATTTTGGATCTTTTTGTTCATTTTGTTGCTTATTTTATTTTATTTTATTTTATTTTATTTTATTTTATTTGTTTCCAAATTTTAGTCACTTTTTATTTGCTTATTTTTTCCATGTTATTTATTATTTGTCCATTTTTTCTTTGTTCTTGTTCATTTATTATTATTTAAATACATAAACCCAGTGTGTCCATCCACTGTCATTGATCCAACTCCATGGGTTTTACTAGTGAATCAATATTATTATTAATTCACCCGTATATATCATTAATTCTATATCAAAAACAAGTTCATGGCACATTTTTTATTTATTTATTTATTTATTTATTTATTTATCTATTTATTTATTTAATGTTCAGTTTATTATTAATTTTTGTTCATTGTACTGACCATTTTGGATGTTTTTGTGCATTTTGTGGCATATTTAATTTTTTTCCTATATTTTAATCACTTTTTTGCTTTTTTTTTTTTTTTTTTTTTTTACATTTTATTTATTATTTGTCCATTTTTTTTCTTTGTTCTTGTTCATTTATTATTATTTATATACATAAACTCAGTGTGTCCATCCACTGTCATTGATCCAACTCCATGGGTTTTACTGGTGAATAAATGTTGTAGAAGATGACGGTGTTTCCACAGTAACTATGGAGCCTCTGAACGTCCAAATATGGTCATATCTGATGCCCATGAAAAGATGAAGAACTGTATTTTACACCTATTATTGACATGTATTGATAGGATTAATGGATCAACAGGTATTGAACAGTTTAGATCAGTAGATGCTTTTGGTTAAAGGTGGATGTTTGGGTCTTTATGATTAATTACTGGTTTAGAGCTTTAGATCAGTACTGTAAAATGTACCACTAAGAACTTCATCCACTATATCTTGGGTGTTAAACTTATTTCAGTTCAGGAGCCAAATTCAGCCAAATTTGGTCTGCAGTGGACTAGACCAGTAAAATAATAACATAATTAAATAGAAATAATGTTAACTCCAAACTTTCCTTATGATGAAAATGTTTATCTATGAACTATTTTTTAAAACAATATGAATAACATGAACAACCTAAAATTTCCTAAGAAAAATACATGCAATTTTAACAATATTCTGCTTCAGTTTATCATTTACACATGTACTATACAAAGTACAGATCCCAGTGGATCTACAAATACACAGAACATTTCATAACAGACAGAACTTTGGTACAATTACACTGACTTCAGGTTGTTCATATTTGTTCAGGTTATTTATAGTTTGTCTGAAAGGACAGTTTGTTTTAGTGTAAATGCAGTAAAATGACGTGAAAATGTTTACATGTACAGGGTGGGGAAGCAAAATGTACACTGAACATTTAGTTGTTTTTTCTCAGCAGACACTACGTCAATTGTTTTGAACCCAAACATATACTGATGTCATAATCATACCTAACACTATTATCCATACCTTTTCAGAAACTTTTGCCCATATGAGTAATCAGGAAAGCAAACGTCAAAGAGTGTGTGATTTGCTGAATGCACTCGTCACACCAAAGGAGATTTCAAAAATAGTTGGAGTGTCCATAAAGACTGTTTATAATGGAAAGAAGAGAATGCCTATGAGCAAAACTATTACCAGAAAGTCTGGAAGATACTATTAAAGAAGAATGGGAGAAGTTGTCACCCCAATATTTGAGGAACACTTGCGCAAGTTTCAGGAAGCGTGTGAAGGCAGTTATTGAGAAAGAAGGAGGACACATAGAATAAAAACATTTTCTATTATGTACATTTTCTTGTGGCAAATAAATTCTCATGACTTTCAATAAACTAATTGGTCATACACTGTCTTTCAATCCCTGCCTCAAAACATCGTAAATTTTGCTTCCCCACCCTGTACAAAGAGAAAAATTTGGAGTTGTGAGTATTTACAGGTTATTATGATACTATTTAACTCATTTGTATGTGGAAGCTAAACTGAAAATTCCGTGAATATCTTCTGTGTAATTTTTGTATTTCACACATTCATCCCACAGGCCAGTATGGACCCTTTGGTGGGCTGCATTTGGTCCCCGGGCCACATGTTTGACACCCCTGCACTATAGTGACTGTAATTTTCTATTGTACATACATTTTGTAATTTCCGAGTCCATTATATTTAGTATTAGGCTCAAAATATATAACTAATGTACACATGTCAAAGACAACAGGACAGAAAAGCACATCGCTGTGATTTGACCCTGACTTCCAACTGGAATATTGAACATGTCTTTTCTGCTGTCCGTCCTCCTCCAGATTTTTTAACTCCACTCTCCTCTCCATTGTGTGTGTGTGTGTGTGTGTGTGTGTGTGTGTAGTGAGTGGGCAGTATGCAGTGCTTGGATGCTGCACTCTTCCTCCTCCACATATCCAGTCAGTTATGTAAGAACTCGAAAGAGTAGCCCATATGGTACTGAGTGAGTATTTATAAATGTGTCTTTGTCAGTGTGGTGCACAAAGACAGTGCGAGGCCTGAAGCTGCAGCGTTCAGGCTGAAGCTGAGCGCATGTTTGAAGGCTTTATTGAGGCCGTCCACCTGCAGCACACAGCCCCTCTGTCTTCTGCTCTGTCTCTTCTGTCTGCCGGATCCTCAGACTGTGGGCTTCACACCAGATTCAATCTATGTCCAGAGGGAGGAAACGGTAGATTCAACAGCCACTTAGCTGATTCGGTTTCACTCTGCTCTGTCTCCTCCCTCTCTCTGGAAGGAGGAATGCTTTAACACTACATGTGGACTCACACAGTTTTTTCACACAAACAAGCCAGTTATTATTTCCATCAGTATTACTGTCAGAACTATAACTACCTGTAGGTATTTGGCAGTGTTTGCACAAATACACAGCAGTGTATGGGTATGTTGGTAAAAGTAGGCTTAAATAAATAAATAAATAAATAAATTTATAATGTGATTGTACATGTGTGTGTGTATATATGTCTACAACATGTGTATGTATGTATGTATATGAGTATACTTGTTTACAAAACAAGCCCCCCCCCCCCCCCTTTCTTTTCTTCTCTAGGTATCAAGGTTCAAGGTTACTTTATTTGTACCCTTGGGTAGATTTGTTTTGCAGACATAGTGATTGCTTTTGGCATTACACCAAACCATACATTGAACCTGTTTGGCAGGTACTTGATCGAGCTTCCAGACAGGACACAAAGGGCTCAGTGTTCCACCATCCATTAGTATAGCAGCATGGATAAGTAAAAGAATAAAACAAATAAATAAGATCAAATATATAAAAACAAGATGCAATAAAACACAATAAAAAAACCCCATGAAGATAAAAACAGTCTGGGATAAAAACCAGAATAAGAACATGTGTATGTGTAGGTATGTGTATAGGTGTATGCATATATGTATGTATGTATGTATATAATTTTTTATTTGATTTTTTATATATATATATTTTTTTACTCATCTCTCTGTTTGCCAGTTTTTTTGTTGTTTTGTGAAACAGAGCTGTTTTGTATATTGCATTTGGATTTTTTTATTTTTTTTTTTTGTTACAAATAAAGTATAAAAAAAACAACCGAACAAAAAAGTAAACAAGCACAACCAGGGCTGTATGATATCAAACCAACCTGCGGAAAATAATAACTTCAGTCAATCAAAGCATCACATAATGGAAGAACTGTTCAGATATGTAGTAGTAGTATTTAACTTTTACTTGCATTTATTACATTTCTGTAGTTTAGTTCAGACTTACCTATATCTGCACAGTATGTATTATTATCTTTTATTATGTGTCTGTTTAACACATTTACTGTGGAATGCACAGTCATCGTACACACAAAACTGGAATTGCTTTGATTTAAGAGCCATGTACATTTGGTTAATTAAAATAATAATCTTCCATAAAAACATACTGCCCCCAAGTGGTCAGTCATGAGTCATACACCTCCATGCATTCATGTGGTCCTACTACAGTTCTAGTGTCATCAGCAGGAACACATTAACCCATGAAGATCCAAACATTCACTGTCAACCAAAACCATCTACTGATCTAAACTGTTTAATACCTGTTCATCCACTAATGAACAATGTTTGCACAAATACACAGCTGTGTATGGGTATGTTGGTACATGTAGGCATATATATATGTGTGTGTGCGTATGTGTGTGTGTATAGGTGTATGCATATAAATGTATGTATGTATGCATGTATGTGTGTGTGTGTGTGTATATATATATATATATATATATATATATATATATATATACACACACACACACACACACATACATACATACATACATACATACATTTTTATTTGATTTTTATATTATATTATTTTTTTACTCATCTCTCTCTTTGCCTTTTTTTTTTTTTACTCCTCTGCTTAATTTGGTGCAATTACTTGTGAAACAGAGCAATAATCCTATCAATCCATGTCAATAATTGGTGTAAAATACAGTTCTTCATCTTTTCATGGTCATCAGATATGACCCATGTGGACGTTCAGAGGCTCCGTAGTTACCATGGAAACACCTTCATCCTCTACAGCACTCATTGACCAGTAAAACCCATGGAGTAGGATCAATCAAAGTGGATGGACACACTGGGTTCATATATAGTAATTAATAAAATGGGGGGGGGGAACATAAAATAATAAACAATGTGGGGAAAAAGCCACAAAAAATGTACTAAAATAAAGTAAAAAAAGAAAACATGAGGAACAAAGTGAACAAAAACAGCCAAAGTAATTAAATAATAATAATAATAATAATAATAATAATAATAATAATAATAATAATAATAATAATATATCAACAAAATAATGAGTAACATGAACAAAACAAGAAAAGCACTTAGAGAGCGCAGACCTCTGCCAAGATAGATCTGCGCCCCCCCCGATCATCACCAAAATTTAATCAGTTGTTCCTTGTGCCAGTATCAACATTTCCTGAAAATTTCATCAAAATCTGTCCTTAACATTTTGAGTTATCCTGCTAACAAACAAACAAACAGACAAACGCCGATGAAAACCTAACCTCCGCCATTCCTTGGCGGAGGTAATAATGATGTTCATTTTGAGTCCCCGTGTCATGCAGAAGTAATTCAAGTATTTTTACCCCAAAATTTTCTTTCTGTAAACTGCACCATGTGTCATGTGAAAGTACTACTCAGACCTATTCATACATGTGTTAAACACAGATCAGTTACTTAGTTTAAACACAGACACTATTGAACAGGACATGTGTCCCTGTGTCATCACTGGATCTGGACCATCGATGGTTTGTGATTCTGGGGTTTACATGTGTCTAAACTACTACTGTCTTACATCCACACATGGACATTCACACACTGCTCATGACTGTCTCAGCCTATGAACTGATGTAAAAAAGTTGTGTTAATAAGCATTATTTGACAAAGCAGAGAGAACTAGATTAATTCCTAGATAAAAGAAACCAATTTTCAGTCTTTAACTCAGCAGGTCAGTCACATATTTAAACAAGAAAAGCACTCAGAGAGCGCAGACCTCTGCCAAGACAGATCTGCCTCCCATGCGTGTTTGTTTGTTTGTTAGCAAGATAGTGTGTGTGTGTGTGTGTGTGTGTGTGTGTGTGTGTGTGTGTGGGGTCAACTGCCCCCTTCATCCGAACCGAGCTTCAGAGTACCCACCTAGCAACAGCCCATATTCAGTGACAGCGCCTCACCATGGCATGGGCCGAAGGAACTGGGACCTCCACCTCATTGACTGGGAACAGGGGAGGCTGGTAACCACTGGCACACTGGAAAGGCGAAAGACCCGAGGCCGCCGTGGGGAGGGTATGATGGGCGTATTCCACCCAGGTGAGGTGGTGCCACCAGGTGGTCTGGTTCTGGGAGACGAGACATCGGAGACAGGTCTCAAACTCTGGGTTGAGGCGCTGGGTTGCTGTTTCCTTAGCAGAGGGTACCTTGGCAAGGGGAATGAAATGTGCCATCTTAGAGAAACGGTCAGGATAGTTGTGTTACCTTTAGATGGTGGCAGTCTGGTCACAAAGTCCATGGAGACATGGGACCACAGGGAGGTCTTATTGCAGGCACAAACTGGACAGGCTGCCACGTACTTGGCGACAGCCTTCTCCATAGCTGGCCACCAGAACCGCCGTTTAATAATAATAATACATTTTATTTGTAATGCACTTGAAATTTTTATCTAAAAATCTCAAAGTGCTACAGGCAATAAATAACAGAATAAAAATAGAAAATAAGTAAGCCAGATAAAAACAGTTTAAAAATAAAAACAACAGTTAAAATGAAGACAAACAGGAGAAGCATGCACAGATGTTGGGAGATCATGGAAATGCTTCCTGAATAAAAAGGCCTTCAGACCTTTTTTAAAAGTGTCCTCGGTCTGTGGGGCCCAGAGGTGGTCAGGCAGGGCGTTCCACAGACGGGGAGCAGCAGCAAAAGCCCTGTCACCCATAGTTTTAAGTTTTGTCCTGGGGAGGCACAGATGGTGTGATTGGCCTGACCGGGTTCTGGAGGTGGTGTGGGGGGTGAGGAGTTCAGTGAGGTAAGTGGGGGCTTCACCGTGGAGACAGCGATGGGTGTGAAGGAGGGTCTTATATTCGATGCAGAGGTGAACAGGGAGCCAGTGTAGTGAGTGGAGGACAGGAGTGATGTGCTGGTGTTTACGCCCTCTCATCAGGATCCTGCCAGCGCTGTTTGGATGTGCTGGAGCCTCTGGAGGCTCCTGCCAGGGATCACCATGAGAAGTGCATTACAGTAGTCCAACCTGGAGGAGACAAAGGCGTGGACAAGCTTCTCTGCAGCAGGGAGGGGGAGGGAGGGGTGGAGTTTGGTGATGTTGCGGAGGTGGAAAAAAGAATTTTTTTTTTTTTTTTTTTATGGCTAATGTGTTTGTCAAACGTAAGCTGGGGGTCGAATACGGCTCTCAGGTTAGTGACGGTGGGACAGAGGGGGGTGCTGTGACCGGAGAATGTTATGGAGGAGATGGGGGAGGAGTGGAGCTGATGGGTGGTGCCGATCTGAATGAGTTCAGTTTTGGTACTATTTAGCTGCAGGAAGTTTTGGTTCATCCACATCTTTATCTCCCCCAGGCAGGAGGTCAGGTGTGTTACACTAGCAGTGGGGGTGGAGTTAGAGGAGGGGGTAACCTTGATGTATATTTGTGTGTCATCAGCATTGCTATGGAATGTTATGTTGTGTCTGTTGATGATATGACCAAGGGGGAGCATGTTTACGGTGAAGAGGGTTGGGCTGAGTACTGAGCCCTGGGGGACTCCGCAGCTGACAGTATGGGGGCAGGATTTAGCATCCCCCAGGGCCACGTACCCTGTCCTTTCCGTGAGGTAGGAGTGAAACCAGTGGAGGGCAGTGTCCGAGAGTCCAATGAAGTGCTGGAGATGGTGGAGGAGAATGTGGTGGTCTACCGTGTCAAATGCAGCAGAGAGGTCAAGAAGGACGAGGAGGGGCGGGGAACACAAGGGATATTTGAACACAAGGGATATTTGAATGTCACTGCGGTGTATGATTGTAAGCCCACGACCCCGGCCAGTTGTCCGGGGTTTGTTAAAATAGCAGTATCCAGGGGGAAAGGCTTCATTAAGGGCTACATACACCTCAGGCTGTTGCCAGGTCTCCATAAGGCACATTATGTGTATTTGGCTGTCCAGGATGTGTTGGTGTATAAATCCAGCTTTATTGTTCAACGATTGTATGTTGAGCTGTTGTGGGGTGATGGGGTGCCCAGGCTGAGCTGTGTTTAGTGTCCGAAGAACGCTGTAATCCACTGCAGGACTTCGGACTCGCCGGCCGTGGGAGAGCTCACCTTTATTAGACTCCATGGAGGCGGTGCTCTGATGACGTGGCTGAGGACATGTCGGTTGTGTGACGGGACGAGCAGCCGACCAGAGCGAGGGGATGGCGGCGCCGGTGCTGCCGTGTGTCCTCACGACAAACCGACGCCGGGACCCTCGGTGGATGTAGCAAGGTTGACCCAGAAGTCCGTTCTGGACGATGGAGGAGAGGCCTTTTGGAACACCACCGCAGATGAGGCTCCGGAGCTGCCAGGCAGAGTAGAGCACCATGGTCGCTATGAGGCAGGGCACCGGTGCTAGCTGTTAGCTGCCAGCTATCGGCTACCGGGCTGGAAGTTGGTGGCTGCTGGCATGACAGTCAACGTTTAAAGGTGGTCTGGTGAAAGACGTCCAGCGGCAGAGTGGCTGACGGTAAAAAGTCGCACCATGTAGCGGTCCCAGGAGCAACTAGTCCCAGACTCCAGGTGTTACACTCGGTCTAGGGGTTGCTGAGACGCAACATGGTTTGAGACTCCCCTCCCTCCATGTCCCTTAACAAACAGGAGCAAATTAACAAAATGACCAGCAACCACGGCACTGCAGTATGAGATATTTATTTACAAAAAAAGAAAAATTAAATCAGGTAGGGAATCATAATATTCTACAAACACAAACGAAGGAAACCAAAATACATCAATCTTACCTAACAATAAACTTAAAGAAAAAGATTCCCTCCTTGTATAGCTGGTTTTACAAAGTTCTAACAAAAATCACAAAAGGCTGGTCTGCACAGAGGGAGAGGTGGAATGAGAGGAGTCTCCCTGGAGGAATGAAGATCTGGCTTTAAATTTCCCAGCTCAATCTCCGAAGCACCAATCAGCTGCAGCCAGCAGAGCAACAGCACACCTGCAGCTCATCCTCCTTTAACTACTATCTGTTGGAGGGAAAAAACAGAGCACACCCACACACAAGGAAGAGGACAGAAAAACTACAAAAATACAACAGAACAAATGACACAGCCCATTACAGAATAAAAAAAACCTAACCCTTAACACCAGGGCTTTGGAAGCAGCCGTTGCTAAAGACTGCCTCGGTGTTCAGAGGCAGCTACGACGGGCAGGTTTTGTCCCGCATTCACTATTAGAGACGCGGTCGGCAGGCAACGACCTGACATGCAGTGCAGTCGGTAAAGGCAGTAAGTTTTTACTTAACGGAGAACCTTGAATGGTGGCTTTAAGCAGAGATTTACCAACAGAGGCAAAGCAGCGAAACGGTGGCAGAGAAGCGGCGGACAATCAGCGCCAGTGTCCTCTCTAGCCGCCATCCAAATGGTACCTGCTGCCATGAGCCGATATCAAACATTGTTGGCTTTACCTCTGGATGGCATGTGAGCATGGACGTGTGAGCCCAGTGGATTACCTTTGAGTGTGGTGACACGGGGATGAACAAATGGTTACGTGGACACCCACTAGGTACCGAACTCACAACATTTGTCCTTGGCTGACCTCAATACTGCCCTAATGACATGAACAGAATATCATAAACAAGGGCAGCATAAATAATACCAGCAACAAATCCACACACCATCAGTTGTTCACATTAAGCTCCTGTGACAGAATGACTGCATCAGAGTAAAGTAAATGTTCTGTTTCTGTTTTCCTTCTTCCCTTACCAGTAAAATACAGTGGTAAGTTTCCCGTCTTGGCAGCACCACACTGCCACCTACTGGATAAAAGTAACATGCAGGAGAAATTACACCAAACGTAATATACCAGTTTGATGTAAAACTAGAAATAACCTACACCCTCTTACAGGCTAAACTTGAGCAGGTTACATAGAATCACTGTGTGACTTCAGTTTTGAAAGGAGCTGATTTATCCTTATTCACTAAAGGAACATCATGTTAGTTTTTGATGTGTATTTATATGGCATATATAGTCTATGGGAAATTGTAAATGATCTAATGATTGCAAAATCATCTAAAAATCATCATTTATCTAAAATTATTGACAACAAATGTTTAAATAATGACAATGGGTCTAGTTCCTGTGATTCCATTGTGTAATGGGCAGTGGAATAACTATTGGTTTCCATTTGTGGTGACTGCTGACTGAGATAAGGGATGAGATTTAATAAATCCTGGAATTTAGCCTGGTCTGGAGCAGGCTAACTCCACAGAATAAACCTCCATGGTAACTTATGTCATAACATATCCCACTTTCCACTAACCTGCTTTTTTGCGACCAGATCTTGGATAAGTTGAGCCAGCAATGGCCTCCTGGAACCAGGAAAACACATGACTGTTACATCATTACTCACATCCTCATAGTACAACAACTTCCTCCAAAATCTTTGAGATGAAAGGGCGTCTAAATTGGAATGGACAGTGAGCAGCGCTGAGGGGTTAACATTTTTTCAGCATAGGTGTGTTGGCTTCTACACAGCAGCTAATGGTCAGTGGATGGCTGTTAGCTTAAGGGTTTAGCATTGGCGCCTTTAATAGCACCACCACTTTTATCAAAGTGGACTGTGTTATAGTCATGTCCATTTAGTAGAAAATAAGTACAAAATACATGTTTTTAATGGAAGCTGTTATGACTTTAGACGGTGAAAAATAATTATTCACGTGCCAATTTGTTTCCGGGTTATGCTTCTCTCACAGTGCCAAAAGAATTGCAACCACACCTTTGTTTGGCATCCTTGTCATACGTAGTTTCTGTTTTTGAAGCCAGTTTCCTTGTTTAACTAGTTTAAGGGGAATCCACATACATGATGATGCCAAAAAACATTAACTGTGATGATCTGTGATGAAACTCCATCCACTGAGAGGAGACGCATCAGCCCAAACATCACCGTTTGTGATTTTCCATCCATCCATTTTCTGAACCACTTATTGGTTGTGAGGGTCACAGGATCGTTGGAGCCTGTCCCAAATACTTATGTGCAAAGGAGGGTTCACCGTGGACATGTCACCTGTCTATCACAGGGCACTTGATGTTTTAATTACGCTTTATCATCATCATCATCATATTGTTGTTGACACAAGTCATCGTCTTTAAATGAAAAGAGGGACCATGTAGACCAGGGCTGTCATAGTCATTTTAGTTCAGGTTCCACATTCAGACCAATATGATCTCAAATGGATCAGAACCAGTAAAAGATTAACAATGAAACAAGTAAAATTACATTCTGAAAACATTTACATCTACAAAGTTTCTTTAAAAATGGAAAGAACATGACATAAACAACTTGAAATTTCTCAAGAAAATAAGTGCAATTCGACTAATATTCTGCTTCAGTTGATCATTTACACATGTACATTACAACTTACAGATGACAGTGAATCTACAACTATATAAAACATTTAATAGCAGGCAGACTATTGTTAAAATTACACTGATTTATATTAAGACATTTCAGGTTGTTAATGTTCGTTCAGATTATTCACATTTTTTGTGAAAGGATAGGTTTTAAATGTAAACATTTTCATGTAGTTTCACTTTTTGACACTAAAACAAAGAGAAAAATTTGGAGTCGTCATTATTTATAGGTTATTCTGATAGTATTTTACTGGTTGAACCCACTTTAGATCATTTTGGTCTGAATATGGAACCTGAACTAAAATGAGTTTGATAACTTTGATTGTTAATGTCTTCAGTGTAATTTTTGCATTTCACAACTTCATCCCAGGGGCTGAATGGGACCCTTTGGTGGGCCAGTTTTGGCCCACAGGCACATGTTTGACACCTGTGAGCCTATTTATACACATCAATAGTCACCTTTGACCAGATGTGATGATCATAAACTGAGTCCCAGTTACACTTTATCCATAATGAATAAATCACAGTCACAATTTGAATAAATAAATAAATAAACACACACACACACACATATATGTATATATATATATATATATATATATATATATATATATATATATATATATATATTTATTTATTTATTTATTTTTTTAATTAATTAATTAATTAATTAATTAATTAATTTATTTATTTTATTTTATTTATTTTTTTTGCAGAGAGCTAGTCAGGGCAGAAAACAGAAAAAAATGCACTGTCTAGAAAAGAAGCAGATAATCGATGTTTTTGTCAGTGAAATGAGGGGCACAGACTAAAAAGGACTAGAAACAGGGTTGCCAACTCCCAGAAAAAAAAATTAAGGGACACCTCGTTGACAGGGCCAGCCGACCCAACTGCCTTCACCCCTCCCAGGGTAGTGAATTATTTAGCCTTTTTTGTGTGTGTGAAAATGTGCGTCCCCTTTCAGCTCAACAGGGGACACAAACTTTTGTTTCTAAACACAGAACGATTCCTTTTTTCAAGGGATGGTTGGCAACCCTAACTAGAAATAATGAAACATAAGAAGCTGGAACATGGACACAGAATGATCTAGACCAGGGGTGTCCAAATCCAGACTTTGAAGGCTGGTATACTGCATGTTTTAGATAGTTCTCTCTTCCAGCACACCAGGAAGCCATTACATTGTTATCATTTTTCTGCAGAGCTTGATAATGAGCTGATCATTATCTGAATCAGGTGTGCTGGAAGAGGGAAATATGTAAAACTTGCAGGATACCAGCCCTTGAGGACTGGATTTGTCCACCCCTGATTTAGACAAACAAATGTTTGAGCAAATGGAAAATAGTTCAAAGTTTACTTGTATAATCTCATAAAGTTGCATTACGCACATTTACAGTTTGTTTGTTTTTTTTGTGTTTTTTTTTAATAAACAAGTTAAATACATTCCAGTGTGTTTTTCCTGTTTGTGGATCCACTTGTGTTCATTCATCTGTATTCAATCTGCTGCACTTCTGTGTCCCTGAGTCCATCAAACACATCCAGGTGTCATTCTGCCACTTCACCTGTGATGATACAGTTTAGAGGAAGATGATGGAGCTAAAAAGTGAAGTTACAAGTAGTAAACAAATGACAAAATAAAGAATTTTGGTGCTAGAAACTGTTAACATCTTAGCTAATTAGCACCACCTGCATCTGCTAAACAGGATGTTTATATATTTATTTAGTACAGAATAAGGTTTTTATGAGGCGTTTCCATATCTTCATATTTAGTTTATCAGTCCTTTATCTGTTCTGTTCAGTTCAGTGGAAGGTAAATGAAGTTATCATTTACGCCCATGCACAGCGGTCTTCAAGAACTACAGACAAAACATGATTAGAAACAGACGCAGCTGTTAATGACCACAGAGCTAACACAGTTTGACTTAAGAGTTCAAACCCATTTCCATCTGCTCAGAAACACAGTTTGTGATGATTAAAATAGTCTCCGGCTCATCCATTTCTATTGTAGGTTGCACGTCTTGGATTTGTTTGGACCTGGAACCAGGAAAACACATGACTGTTACATCATTACTCACATCCTCATAGTACAACAACTTCCTCCAAAATCTTTGAGATGAAAGGGCGTCTAAATTGGAATGGACAGTGAGCAGCACTGAGGGGTTAACATTTTTTCAGCATAGGTGTGTTGGCTTCTACACAGCAGCTAATGGTCAGTGGATGACTGTTAGCTTAAAGGTTTAGCATTGGCGCCTCTAATAGCACCACCACTTTTATCAAAGTGGACTGTGTTATAGTCATGTCCATTTAGTAGAAAATAAGTACAAAATACATGTTTTTAATGGAAGCTGTTATGACTTTAGACGGTGAAAAATAATTATTCACGTGCCAATTTGTTTCCGGGTTATGCGTCTCTCACAGTGCCAAAAGAATTGCAACCACACCTTTGTTTGGCATCCTTGTCATACGTAGTTTCTGTTTTTGAAGCCAGTTTCCTTGTTTAACTAGTTTAAGGGGAATCCACATACATGATGATGCCAAAAAACATTAATTGAGATGATCTGTGATTTTACATATATATATATATATATATATATATATATATATATATATATATATATATATGGTCAATATATGGTTACTACATTAACAGAACACTAAGAGAGTTCACCCAGAACTCCATGTGGCTATGGAACATGACTCTGGAGGCCAACTCAAAGCCAATAGCACAGGTGAGCAAGGAGACGCTCTGTCCCCCCTGCTGTTCTGCATAGGCCTAAACCCCCTCAGCCATATCATCACAAAGAGTGGCTTTGGGTACCGGTTCTGAAATGGAACAACCATCAGCCACCTCCTCTACATGAAGACGTCAAACTGTATGCCAAGAATGAGCGGATAAATCTGAGCGGATGGTATCCACAGGCAAAATGATCATCATGAAGAGGCAGAGGTCAGAGGTCACAGCCAACTGCCTCCAGAGGGTAAGGCAGGTCCTGAAAAGTCAGCTGAACAGCAAAAATAAGATCCAGGCTATTAACACCTATGCCCTACCAGTGATCAGATACCCCACTGGAATAATATCCTGGCCACTGGAAGAAGCACAAGCCACTGATATCAAGACAAGAAAGCTCTTTACCATGCATGGAAGGCCAGCATCTTGAGGCTAAACACAAAGCGAAAGGAGGGGGGCAGAGGACTAGTAAGTGTCAGAACTACCGTCCAGGAGGAAATGGCAAACCTCCAGGTATATGTCAAGAAGATGGCCGCCGATGACCAACTGCTTTGCGAATGCCTCAGGCAACAAAAGCCCAGTAAGGACGAGGAGCCCGAGGGGCTATCATGGAAGGACAAGCCCCTGCATGGCATGTACCGCCGGCAAATTGAGGAAGTGGCTGATATCGAGGAAACATACCAGCGGCTGGAAAAAGCTGGACTGAAAGACAGCACAGAGGCGCTACTCATGGTTGCACAAGAACAGACCCTGAACACCAGAGCAATAGAGGCCGGGGTCTACCACACCAGACAAGACCCCAGGTGTAGGCTGTGTAGAGAAGCCCCTGAGACAGTCCAGCACATCACAGCAGGGTGTAAGATGCTGGAAGGCAAGGCATACATGGAACAGCATAACCAGGTAGTGGGCATAGTGTACAGGAACATCTGTACTGAGTATGGACTGGAGGTCCCAGGGTCCAGATGGGAGCCACCTACCCAACACAGTAGTAGTGATAGATACAGCAATCCCAAGTGATAGCAACATCAGAAAGAAAGAACTCAAGAATTATCAAGGGCTAAAAGAGGAGACAGAGAAAATGTGGGGTGTGAAGGCAAAAGTGGTACCAGTAGTGACCCCCAAGCTGAGAGGATGGTTCCAGCAGATACCAGTGGCAGCTGCTTGTCCTTCAGACAGGGGAAGCTCATTGTCAGCTTACATAAAAAAAACGTTATTTAAACATACATTTGACCCTCTGTTCCTTTTTAAGAAAATGCTCAGTGACCTTATCGTACCAAGCAGGCGTCTTTTCCAGGACTGGACCAGTGTCCTCTGAATGTCCAGCAGAGCTGGGCTGCTCAGACGGCCTTGGCCCAGTGTGTTGTGGGTGTAAGACTTCAGCCTTTTTAAACTAGAGATGCTCCTTTCACTGCGACCTAGCCGACAGTTTGATTAATTTAACTATCTACAAAACGATATTAAACTCAAACAAGAAATGATTAAATTATGAAACTGAAACAAGAAAACGCTGAAATTATGTTAAATTGAAACAAGGAAGTCCAATGAGTGTGTTTTATTTACAGTGAAAGAAATGAACAAGTAATTTCATAGTGGTTTCTCTCTCAATTTCGCAGCAGAATGCGCGACAGTATTAAACTGAACTGTGTCAAGTGAAGGAGTAGATCTGAAAACAGCTGTCAATCAAACAGGATTCAGCCTTTCAATCAGCACGTGGGATTCTGGTGTCCAGTCCGGCCGAGCTCCGCCCACAGCTCCATTCACCCCCAGAGACGCCCTGCGTCCGGGGGTGGGACAACATCGTGACATTTATCCAATTACCGTCCAGTTTTGAGGCAATGAAAAAAACTGTTCCACTCTGTCCCATTGAAGCCCATTGACTTCGGACAAATGCACTGAGTAGAGATCGTGTGAGAAAACAGAGACACGGGAATGGAGGAGAAGTGAACAACATCGAGTCCGTTGATTTGTGATAAATCTGATTCTGAACGAACTCATCTTTGAGATGAACGTGTTCTAACACATTTGTAGTTAATAAAATGCCAACACAACCGTACATATTTAACCATTTAATATTCATAATTTTAGGGGAAGCCGGGCTTCCCTTGCAGTCTGTGAGAAATTGCCACTGGCAGATACCAGGAACAACATCAGAGATCTCTGTTTAAAAAGAGAACAGTCCCAGGAACTAGTGATGTGCGGGTTGTTGTTTTGTTTTTTTTAATTGTATTCTAGTCTATTGTAGAATTATTTGACCCATCCCAAACTGCCCCACACCACTATTTTTACTACCCAACCTGTACCCGCAACCAGTTAATTAGCTAAAGTGGCCAAGTGTCACAGCTTGGCGCTCTTGTGATGACAGTCCACAGGTTATGCAAGTTATGTTTTACTAGCCACCAAATAATATAAAATATAATAGGCTATATATCATTAAATATTTTAACCTGCTATAAGGAATTTATACATGATACTGTACATATTTTTGTGTCTCTGCTCAATCAATGACCTACCCCAACTCACCTCGTAAATAACATGACATGTTTTTGACCTGCGGGTTACCCAAGAGACCCGCTGATCCGTGTATCACTACCAGGAAGGGCTAAGATTCTGAACAGAACCCTCAGGCTCCCAGGCCTCTAGTCAAGGACCCGAGCCTAAAGGATGGTCAACACTGCCCAGGTGGGCAGGAACACGGTTATATATACAGTCGTGAAAAAATCATTCAACTGTCAAACCCAATCAAAAACAATCGTTACACAATGAAGTACTAACTCCTGTGTGTATCATGTGACTAAAACAGACAAAAAATAAAACATGGAATATCTAAAAGCACTGTTTTTGTCAGTACAATACCATAGATATTGATGGAAGAACTGAAGTGATTTTGGTTATTATCAAGAAAACATGGAAAATGGATAGATATCAAACTAGTATGAGCTATTCTTGTTATCATCATATTTGTCCAAACAAACTCACCTTTAGTTGTACAAAGCATTAAAATGAACAAGAAATTGAAGAAAACAAGGGTGGTCTAATATGTTTTCTGTGACTACCACCCCTCAATAACTGTTTTATCGTTATAAAAACTATCTTATTATGCAGAAATGCAGTATAAAGAGCCGTTGCATCGCAGATAGATAACTTGTGTAGCCACAATAAATGCCTTTACTGAATAAACTAGAAAAGCACTCGGAGAGCGCAGACCTCCCCCAAGGCAGAGCAGTGCCCCCCGATCACCACCAAAATTTAATTATTTGTTCCTTGTGCCAGTATCAACATTTCCTGAAATTTTCATCCAAATCCGTCCATAAATTTTTGAGTTATCTTGCACACGGACAGACAGACAGACAAACCAACGCTAGCAAAAACAGAACCTCCTTGGCAGAGGTAACAAACCCGGGGTGCACACATCTCCTTCTACCGCAGCTACAGCTGCGACACACATGAAGCCTCAGTCACAAATGCCGTTATGTATGAACGCAGTACGAAACCCCCTTTTGCACTAACGAATGAACTACATGAGAAAAACGCATGGCGTCTGTGGATCAGGAGGTCTTTTCCAGGACCCATATGTTCCTGCGGTGACTGCAAGTAGAACACATTATCTTGTTATTAGAGGTCCCATATGACATTCACATGAACGAACACACACAGGTGGATGCAAGGTGCAGTGCAGCAGTAGTACGACATTTGTGGCGTTCTTAGAGGGGTCGAATACAAACTGTCAAGACGAAGGGAATGACTGGTCTCAAATGCATGGTGCAGAATGTATAAAGAATAAAGTCTTTTATTAACAGAAAAATTAACTTGAAACAAATCTGCAGAGATAATGCAGTCCACCGGGACGAGGATCAGGCTGATGGATGTGCGTGTTGGACAGTTAGTGTTTTTAACGTTCACTTCTGTCTGTTATTCTTGTGTATCTTTGTTTTATTCTTATACCTTCTACTTCAAATTTCTTGATTTGATGTCTTATTATCACTCATAACTTCTAACAGTACAGATCCGTTTTCGCGCAGTAATGTGTGATTTCAGCGCACGATCCCAAACACAGAAAACGCACATTCACAAAAGGCTTAATGTAAAAATAGGTTAACATAGTTTAAGGTCTGAAAAGAGCATCAATAATCACCAAAGTATGCATGGACATCTGTAATACTGGGATAGGCTACAGTGCCTCTGCGACCGTCTGGAGGATAAAGCGGTTCAGAAAATAAATGAATGAATGAAATAATGAATGAACAGTACTTTAACAGTAAGGTTAGGGTTTTTTTTGTTGTTTTGTTTTTTTTGCAGAGGTGAAAGTGGACATGACTACAGATGTTCACACGAACTTTGGTGCTGTTTGATCACTGTTCTGGGACATTAAACTACATTAAGTTAGGTTTTTAGTAAGCACTTTAGAATGTCTCTCTTCTTCTGCTGCTGTCGGACTGAAACAGAGTTAGATCTTCAAACCATCGACTTGGGAGCGCCATGAGTTTCACATAGGGCTGACATGCATTGACCTTATGACAACATAATTCATGAAGAGTCCGTAGGTCTGACGTAGGAAGGTCTCAAGGCACCCTTATGAAGACCATAACAACTGTATACGGTGTTAGTACGACTCAAAATCAAGCCATTTTCTCATGGTGGCCTCAAGATGTTCTTGCATGTTCTTGAACAGCAGCCGAACTGACTTCGTAAGACAGCCGTAAGAAACTACTGCTGCCTCCACGAATGTCTACGAACTTCAGTACTCATACAAACTGGGAGATTCGTACGAACCCATTGTTCATACGAAGCTTTGTGACTGAGGCTTAAAGAAGCATCAATAATAACCTTATTAACTTGCAATATTATTTAGGAAAATAGCAACATTTCACTCACCAAAAACTCTGATTTGTACACAAAATCCACCCTCCTTTCTTACCTCAAAAAGACTTCAACTCCTCTGTTGTACAGATTATCTGTGCAGGTACCGCTCGTAGTTCGTGCAGTGAAAGTGACAGACAAATCCTTTTCATAGTTGTGACCCGCTTGCTAGCTTCGGAATTGTCCGACCTTTCTTAACGATGTCCAGCTTTTCTGGAAAAGTCCGTCTTGAAAATGGCTTTGAAATCTGCAACCAAATCCATTTCTTCTCCTCCTTCAGCCATTGTGGGTTGACAAAACAGCTGTTAAACCAACACAATTATATTTCTGTTTGTGCAGCTCACTACAGATGCGGTTTGCTAGCTTTGGCTAGTCTGCTCTCTGACTATCCAATCAAAGGGTGTGAATACGCTGACGTCACCGTACGCCTGCTAGAGGGCCTTGGTGTCAGCAACTCAAAATCTGATTGGTTGAAGCAACAGCGTCATTGAGACTTATGCTTTGCTTAGAGGGCTAGCAGAACTGATTGTGAAGGCCTCCACCCTGCCTGGCAACGAATGATGGCTGAAATGTGATTGGTTAAATGGTTTAATATGAAAATACATGTCTGGAAGCAGCACAACCAGGGGAAAAGCTCTGAAAGGAAGCAGACAGACCATTTGGAATTATTGAATAAGTATTCATGGGCAAAATTTTATTAACATCAGTCTGTGATTCAGATATTTTTTAGGCCAGCAGAGAAGGTCTTGCAGGCCCTGACGGCCCACCACTGATAACTCCCTAAAAATATTTGGATTTAGACCAGTGTTTCTCAATGCCCTCCAGGGGGTATTTGGAATGAGAAAACTGAGAGGGGGGGTGCTGACACCGAAATGGTGGGTGTTAGTCGTATAAGTCAATGGCCAATTACCGTGCACTGCCCCCCCCGGTTGCAAGGGGGGCCCTACATATGCTATGTATAGAAGCTCTGTCAGCCCCCCCACCCTGCTCGAGAACTTGTTTTGGAGGGGGGGTGGATGCAACAAGAAGGATAATGTGGTACGCCCCCCAATCACACAGTTTTTTTCGGCAGGGGGCAGCAGGAAGCTCATGATGATGGAAAGGGACATTTGCTCAAAAAAGGTTGACAAACACTGTTTTAGACATATTTTATCTCTATAAATGTCATCTAACAGAACAGTCTGTGAACCTGGACATAGAGACTGTATATCATATGAACTCTTCAGGACATTTCCTCATATCTGTGACAGTGATGCTTTACTATCAGCACACTACCATCATCCCTTCTTCCTCTTACTGAGGTGTCTTTGTGAAGAAACAAACTTCCTCCACTCCGTTCCCCACCCCTCTTCAGCAGTTTAAATACTGAACATTCCATCAGTTTGTGGCCGTCTTTCTCAGGTGTTCACAGCAGGTAAGATGAGCTGAGTGATTCTGCATCAACTGAACAAATTTGAACTGTGAGCACTGTAATGGAACAGGTCTTTCATGAAATTGATTGTCTGTACTAATTATATTTATTACTCTTAATTAACTCTTGTCTCCTGCAGGGGATCAAGGACAGCCATTTTACAGAAGTAAACACTACTATCACAGATTGTGTTCAGACTGTTCTGAGGTAGGTGAAGACTGAAAAGACTAGGACATCCAAAAATAATATAGTAGAATACAGCTGATATGCAAGCTTTACACGGATAATACTGAGAGGGTGTCGGTGATGGGAAGGGTATCACAAGTTGGTTTTCCTTTGGACATACAGTAAACTTTATTTACTTACTTTACTAAATATCGAAAAAACAGAAGTGTGTAATGTCAGTTTTTCCATTAACTCACAAATGTGATGATTTGTTTATTTATTATCGTGAGATGACATGAGAAGTCATGCCATAAACATGGTGACGAACATAAATATTGTGTTGATTTAGAGATATATTAATTATTATTATATATTACCCCACTATCTTGTGCTAAATTAAAAAAGAATTGGGTTTCCTGGTGTGTCCACACATACAGCACCATGTTTCTTTTTAAATTCTTCTTCTTCGCTTGTTGTATTGTCCGTCAACATCCGTTTTTTTTTTAATTCACCTGACTCTAGTAGTGAAAAAAGGTCTGCACATTGTTGCTTTGCATCATACACCCTTTGCACTGTGCTCCGAAAACCACCTCTTGTCAGCGCAAAAACTTTTGATCGAAAAACAAGAGTTTTGTCAAAATTGTCGTTTTTCCATTAGGTAAATTTTTATGGGCAAATTATATTTGCACAATTTGAGGGTCAACGGAAAAGCGAGTACAGAACAGGTGGGAATGGCAGGTTGTGGTGATTTCTCTGGAGGTCGTCTGCAGAAAAGATGCTGTTGTTCACATTAGCCCCTTTTCCACATCACTTCTGTTCCTGGAAAATATCACCTTTAATCTGTAATGTCATCTGTGTAAACCAGGTATGTCCAAAGTCCGGCCCGGGGGCCAATCACGGCCCGCGGTCAGATTTTATACGGCCCACAGCTTGGGTTTTATATTGTATTATTTATGGCCCGCTTGGACTGTTGATCCGAGTCCATGAATCATAAAAGGTTCAAAATGCAGTTCCTCCTTTCACCTCATGGTGGCAGCACCACTCTAACTCTATCTGGCTCTGTGGCCTCACCGTGAACCTTTTTCGCTAATTTCTAACCACGGCACCTGTAAATAAAAAAACGAAAGTTGACAGCGAGGGCCACCGCTTCCAGGAGTGATGGGAATTACAATTTTTTCCCCTGAAAATCGAGGCGATTGTGTTTGCCTAATTTGTCAAGAGACTGTTGCCTTGTTTAAGAAATTCAATGTAAAGAGACACGAGCAGACAAAACATGCTAATGCATACGACAAGCTAGCAGGGAGTGAGCGTTCCGAAAAAGTGAAGTAAATTCAAGCTGCTTTAAACTCACAACAGTGACTCTTCATGTGAACCTGGGAGTTCAATGAATTCACCACCAAGGCAGGATACCAAGTTGCCAGGTTAGTTGCCTCTAACTGCTGGTGTTATGTACTTGTAGATGTGACACAAAATATTATTTTCTAAATGATTTTGTGAAAGACAAGAGTAAGAGTCATATGTTTTCATCTTAAACGTTAACAAACTTTGCATTACTGAGTAATATATGAGTAATGATTACTCATATAAGTCATGTTTAAAATGAATGTGGGGTTAAGAATTTTATCAACTTGGATGTTTAAGATACTCTATACAGTTTGTTCTATGTTATCTGACTCCAGATGTGAAAGGAAGGCAGAATTGTTTTTTCTTTTTTAATTTGTTCACACCTGAGTGGCTTAGATTTGGTTACACTGCCATTTAAAAAAATGATATTGTGACAATGAAAATACAATTGTTGTAGAACAGCGCATTTATATGTAATTTTTACTGTTTAAAAAATGTCTGAAGGGACCACTGGCCCCTGGCAATGTCCACATTATCAGATCTGGCCCTCTTTAAAAAAAGTTTGGACACCCCTGGTGTAAACAAAATGGTGAATCCTTCGGTCCCACCTCTGTCACGGCTCTGTAACTCCTCTGGAGGTAGTAACGGAGCCCTGATAAAGGTGGAACCAGGATTCAGGAATGCTCTGCAAAAAGAACACCTCTCATTCCCCAACCAAGGTGGAACGTTTTGATGATGTATTGCATGTGCGGGATTTAAAAATGAGCATGGGCCGTGCATAGTAAACAAACATATCAACGCCACCAGACGGATGTCAAACCGGGGATATGCTGAGATCCACCAGCTGTTGTCACTTCGGACGGAGGACTCTTTCCATGCTAACATTTGTGGAACGGTGAAAGACAGACTGACTCTGTGAGGTTAACAACACCACTATGCTCAGGGTATTTCCGACGCACAAGTTATACTTCACACTATACGCTGCACCTCTGCCCCTTTGATTGGGGAACGCACCTTTTTTTCCGGGATCTCTGTGTAACAACATACTGTATATTACCCCGCCTCCCAAAGGGAAGGCAAGGAGAATTGTTTTGGTTCAATTTGTTTGTTTGTTAACACTTTAGCAGCAAAACTATTAGTTGAATTCATTCCAATTTGGGTTTATAGATTGCCAGTGACCCAGAATAGATGTGATTACCTTTTGGGAAAAGTAGGTTGAAGTTCAAATGTTTTCTAAATTGTTCTTAATCTTTTTTCTTCTCCCATTACTTATAAAGGGCAAAATTTCAAATGTCTATGAAAACATCCAGTTGGTTTCTATTTACTTCAGAAGTGGCACATATATAGAGGTAATTGATATGCTGACATCAGCACATGCATAAACCTGATGACATCAGCTGGATCGATGCCAAAATAAGCTACAATACGTGCGAGGGGCGGGGTTTGTTGTGCCTAGAACCACTTGTTTAATTTAATGAACTGACTTTGTAGCTTTGAAAAGATCTTGAAGTAACCATAACTGACACTTTTTGTCAGGAGAAATCGGCAGTCTTTGAAAATAACCCATCCTCTTATTTGCTTGTGTTTCTTTTTTTTTTAAAAAACAGATTCACCATTGCCATGGCATCTGCAGCTGTGGCGGCAGCCATCGCCGCTGGTGAAGCAATTGTTAAAATGATTCCAACATATCGCCAGTGCGCCATTTGTATTGACAATAAAACCAAAAACTACATCCTCTCCGAACCCAGGTATCTGATCATTGTATTATTTATGGAAAATGAAACAAAACACAGACAAAACAAAACAAAAAACCTTTGATCTTGAATGAATACAAACAAAAGTCTGGACATGTTGAATCAGGTGGTTCTTTTCTAACAGGGGTCTGGGATTCAAAACAATCATGATAAATGTCAGAATAGAGTTTTACATTGGGATAAAGGTCTGTGTATCTTTTGGTAATAGGATTTTCTTTACAGGAACAAAAGAAAAACTAGGGGTTAATTGATTTTCGTTTTAAAATAGACAAATTAAAATTGAATTTCAAGGTATTTTTCTTTTTCAATGTCAAAACAGATAAACCAAATTTAAAACATGAATTGATTTTTTTTTCTCTAATAATAAAAATGAAGTTACTACCTGACAGAAATGGAAAAACAAACCAAAAACACCACTTTTTTCATTTTCTGAGACCGGATGTTGTCATTTTCAAGGAAAGAGCGCTAATGTCTAAGTCACAAAGATCCTTCCAAACAATGGGTTTATATGAATCTTCCACTTTGTACGAAATCTGGAGTTCATAGACATTCGTGGAGGGAGCATTAGTTTCTTGCGGCTCTCTTACAACGTTGGTACAGCTGCCATTCAGTTCATGAAGTGGCCATAGGTAAGATATAGGAAGGTCCCAAAGGCACCCTTACGAAGAATGTGACAACTGTATGGTCTTTGTATAACACAAAATCACGCAATTTTCTCACGGAGGCCTCAAGTTGCTCTTGCAAATTGAACGGCAGCAACACGTCAGATGACGCTTCTGAGGAAGACTGGAGTCACAGTCGAAACTGTCAAGCAGGTAACATCTAAAAACTATTCCTTGTCTGAACAAAAGAAAATATACTATATTTACATAAACAGAAGACAAAATGAACGTCGTTAGCGCTATTCAGGCTTACTTGAACCACATGATCATTGGAGCAGTGGCATCAAAACATGTGGTAACTCTCTTTATAGGGCTCTGATCATGTCTACAGCTGTAAGATGTCCTGTTCATGAGGATTGGACATAGAAAAATCAATATTAATAATCAGTATAATATTTATCCCATAATATAAAACTGTATTCTGGCATTAGTCATTATTGTTTTGTATCCCAGACCCCTGTTAGAAAAGAAACACCTGGAGTCAACGTGTCCACATACTTTTGACCTTTTGTGTATGAGTTAGGTCATTCTGATATGAGGCTAATCATATTATTTTACTATTGTCTTGACTAGGATGTACACTTACAGTGGACATTGCAAGGAACCTCTGACACCTGTGATTGGCCCTTCTGATGGCGGCGGTGGTGTGTTCGTCAAGACAAGTTACACAGCATGTGGGTCTGTCGGCGTCATCACTTACGATCTTCAGAGACAGGATACAGGGCAAACTGAGAAGATTGCGCTCATGTTCTCTGTGCCTTTTAATTTCAACTTTTATTCCAACCTTTACGCAGTGGGAATCTTTGACGAAAACACACCATGTAATTATGACCTGTATAAAAAGATGTATTACGATTCTGGCCCGTTTATCAGAGGTAAAGCGAGGGATGGGGAAATCAGGTATGGTGACAGCGATGTAAATGTCATAGCGACAATGTCAGATGAGTACACGCCTGTTATCAAACTGCAAATATTTGACTGAGTCAAGTTTTAATGAGTGCCAATGGGAGGGAGAGTACAGCACATTCTGGCAAACTGTAAAACCAAAGAAATACACACAAAAATGTCATATAAAAAAGACAATGCACTTTTTGTGTAGATACTGAGAGGGATATAGATCATTTTATTAACACAGTAATGGTATATATTATGATAGACAATGTTTAGTAAATTCAGTGGGGACAATGATTAAAAAATCAATATTATACTTTACATTTGATTATTTTACTATAAGCCTACTGTAACTCCACCTTAACCCTTTCACTGACGAACAGGATGTTTTGCTTACAGTTATACTTCTATCATAAGCATTTGAAAGTGTTAATACCCTGAAAAGGTTTTGCTTGTGGCTAAAACACAACCCAAATTGCTCAACGTTGGCTCAAATATACCTCTACCCTAACCAAAACTTCCATGAACTTTCACTGAAGGTTAGGGTTACATAAATAGATTGGACATTAAAAAACTGGAGATGATGGCTTAAACCAGGTATGTCCAAAGTCCGGCCCGGGGGCCAATCACGGCCCGCGGTCAGATTTTATACGGCCCACAGCTTGGGTTTTATATTGTATTATTTATGGCCCGCTTGGACTGTTGAACCGAGCACATGAATCATAAAAGGTTCAAAATGCAGTTCCTCCTTTCACCTCATGGTGGCAGCACCACTCTAACTCTATCTGGCTCTGTGGCCTCACCGTGAACCTTTTTCGCTAATTTCTAACCACGGCACCTGTAAATAAAAAAACGAAAGTTGACAGCGAGGGCCACCGCTTCCAGGAGTGATGGGAATTACAATTTTTTTTCACTGAAAATCGAGGCGATTGTGTTTGCCTAATTTGTCAAGAGACTGTTGCCTTGTTTAAGGAATTCAATGTAAAGAGACACGAGCAGACAAAACATGCTAACGCATACGACAAGCTAGCAGGGAGTGAGCGTTCCGAAAAAGTGAAGCGAATTCCAGCTGCTTTAAACTCACAACAGTGACTTTTCATGTGAACCTGTGAGTTCAATGAATTCACCACCAGGACAGGCTACCAAGTTGCCAGGTTAGTTGCCTCTAACTGCTGGTGTTATGTACCTGTAGATGTGACACAAAATATTATTTTCTAAATGATTTTGTGAAAGACAAGAGTAAGAGTCATATGTTTTCATCTTAAACGTTAACAGACTTTGCATTACTGAGTAATATATGAGTAATGATTACTCATATAAGTCATGTTTAAAATGAATGTGGGGTTAAGAATTTTATCAACTTGGATGTTTAAGATACTCTATACAGTTTGTTCTATGTTATCTGACTCCAGATGTGAAAGGAAGGCAGAATTGTTTTTTCTTTTTTAATTTGTTCACACCTGAGTGGCTTAGATTTGGTTACACTGCCATTTAAAAAAATGATATTGTGACAATGAAAATACAATTGTTGTAGAACAGCGCATTTATATGTAATTTTTACTGTTTAAAAAATGTCTGAAGGGACCACTGGCCCCTGGCAATGTCCACATTATCAGATCTGGCCCTCTTTAAAAAAAGTTTGGACACCCCTGGCTTAAACCATATATGACAGGAAAAAGATAAGATATGATCAGATATACTTTATTGATCCCCCAATGGGGAAATTCAAATGTAGAGCAGCAAAAGACAAACATCTAATTCACTAGAAAAATGAGAAAAATAAAAAAAAAAAATAAAAAATAAAAATTTAAAGACACACCTGTTCAGACTGGCTTTTAACTCTTAGCTTTGAGACACTCTTAGGTTTTAAATCTGTGGTCTTTTCTATCACTGTGTGTTATGTCTTATTGTTTTATGCACTTTTTTATAGTATTTGATTAAACTGTTGTTATCTTGTAATTTGATCATGTTTTTAGATGTAAAGCAAGTGTTGTAAAGTGTTATATAAATAAACTTTGATTGATTGATTGATTGATTGATTGTTAAAGTGACTAAAAGTGACAAAAATAGCAATAAAAATGTTTTGTATTTATTTATTTAGTAACAGGAGAGTGTGTATTGGCATTACTTACAATTAGTTACAATAATGATAAAGTAGCAAGAGTGCAGTAGGTGACTTTTATAAGTGTGCAAGTGACTGTCGGACAGATGCAAAAAGACTTCTTAGAGCAGAATGTATGTAGTTCAAGCCAAGCTGCTGTTGTTCAGTCTGATGGCTGCTGGAATAAAAGAGTGTCTGAAATGCACCTGGGTGGATAATCTGCTGGCTGAATGAGCCAAACATCAGCCACAGCAGGTAAATACAACAAACAAATGAGTAGAAGAGCATAATGACCTGTGGCAGTTAGCCGGCCTGCCCATAGATAACAAGCATCCTGTAGTTCCTTAAAAACATATTGATTTAATTAAGATAAGATAAGATAAGATAAGACTTTAATTATCCCAGTGTGGGGAAATTTCCCAGTTAACAGCAACATCAAACAACAAGCAACAAAGCAAGTGCAGAGAAAAAGACAGGTAAAAAAACCCATAAACAAGTGAAAATGAAAATATAAAGAGAAAACTAGAAAGCACTCAGAGAGCACAGACCTCTGCCAAAGCAGATCAGTTGTCCCCCCCCCCCATCACCACCAAAAGGTAAGCATGTTTTAGATGTTTCCCTCTTCCATCACACCTGGAAGCCATTCCATCATCATCAGGTTTCTGCAGAGACTGATGATGAGCTGATCATTAATTGAACCAGGTGTGCTGGAAGAGGGAAATATCTAAAACATGCAGGATACTCTCAAGGACCAGAGTTTGACACCCCTGATCTAGAAGTTCTCCAATGGCATTGTGGGTAGGACAAACATCTGTGTTATTTTTTCTTCTGTCATTCCATAAATGTTGATGGTTCTGTGTGTAGTAGGGTTGGGAATCTTACTTGTCAGGCCGATACAATACGCATCTAAATACAGCATCTCCGATCTGATATATTAAAGACATGTGTGGCATCTCACGATGCGATACGATTCACACCCAAATCACGATACAGAGCGATTAAGCGCATTCTAATTCAGCACATTCATTCTGTAAAAGAATATGCAGTGCAATTCAATTAACTTGATTATTTATTTATCAAATGAAACCATGACTTCAAACACATATAGTGATGCTCAAGTCTCACAGGAACATTTATGTGCAATAAACAGAAAAAATATTTAAAAACACAGAACTTGGTAAGGAGGACACTTTGTAGTCTTTCAAAGTAGTACACAATGGTCAGTCACCTTAAGTCCAAAGAAAAAATATTTTAAAACACAGAACTTGGTAAGGACGACACTTTGTAGTCTTTCAAAGTAGTACACAATGGTCAGTCACCTTAAGTCCAAAGAAAAAATATTTTAAAACACAGAACTTAGTCAGGAGGACTTCCTTTTGGCCTTTTAAAATAGTGCAGATTGGCCAGTCACCTTCAGTCCATTTCACACTAAATCAAATACAAATGGCCCACTTAAAGGTTTTTCTTCAGAAATATTAATTGATCAACATGGTCAGGGTGAAGCAAACTGCGCTGTAACAATGTCCCAGCAGTGCTAAAAACTCTTTCAGCTGGTACACTTGTTGCTGGGTTGGACAGATAGCACTTAGCTACAGCTGAAAGCAGTGGAAGATCTGCTTGTTGTCTCCACCACTGCAACACATCCCCACCCAAACATAATGACTCCCTCTCTCTATACTTGAATATTTCATCCTTAGCTCTCTGCTTTGTGGACTTTGCTCATGGTCTAACAGTCCGGAAATCACCAAACATCTGGTTCATGGCCGTCTTTTTCTTTAGAGGTTCATCCTCTACGGAGGAAGACAGAAGAGAAGCTTACATTAAAATGATCTCTTTCCACAACACACTCTGAAAACAAATAGTGCGTATGTGCACTATATGCATGACATTTATTTATGGCAATATAAATCTTGTGTATTTCTCACACTAACACAATTCTGTAATTTTTGACATTGTCTCCATCCAAACAAACCTGACTCCTCCTCCTCCTCTTTGATGGGACTCTCATCACCTCCTGAGCCAGCTGCCTGGTCTTCATTCGGTGTGTCTGAGTCACTGCTCCCTTCCTTAATTGATAAATTCAAAGAAAATCAGATTTGATTTTGTTTTAATGTAAAACAAAACAGATTAAGAGTGTTATTTATCTCATTTAAGATGTGGATTATCAATATATTTAATCACTTCTAACAAATGGCACCTACTTTGTCAAATGCATTTGGTCTCACATTTAATACAAAAACTGACGAAAACATGTCCAATCACACACTCTTTAGTAATAAACAGAAAACAGTGTCATCAGGTATGTGTATTACTTTAAACGTTCTCACCCCTCCAGTCATCTGAACCACCTCTGTTGTTCTCTTCATAAACATCATATCCTTGGTGTCATTGTTATCCATGAAAGCCAGGTCTTTAAAATGAGGATCAAGTGCTGAGGCACAGTGGAGAAGGTCTTGAAGATATTAATACCGACCAGCAAAGTCCTGCACGAATCTCTCCTTCATCTGGGAAATAACTTGGAGATCACGTTCATCTGGTTGGAAATGGTTGTTCAGTTTGGCTTGGATTGGAGAAATCATTGAGATGGTGGGATGTTTTTCCTCACTGAGGAGTGTGGTTGCCACTTTCAGAGGGGACATCAATTTGACGATCTCTAGGATCAGGGTCATGTCATCTTCTGTCAAACTGACCATAGCTTCTGCCCTCTTTATCCTCCCGGACAGCAGAGTGTTAAGCACAGCGGGCTGCTGCTCCCTGAATCGCTCCAACATATCAGGTGTGCTATTCCATCGTGTGGAAACATCATGGATGGGTTTGTGTTTGGGCAGGTGGAACTGGGTCTGCATTTCATGTAGAACTTCTGTTGCTTTTGGGCTTTTATGGAAAAAAGTGACAAGCCTCCTCACTTTTGTCACGAGCTCTGACACTTCATCTACTTCCAAGGCTTTTTGAGAGGCCAGGTTCAGAGTGTGAGCTATACATCGCACATGTGGTTCCATCTTTGCACCAGCACCAGCTAAGATCAGATTTCTAGCATTATCTGTTACTAACGCAGGGCTCTTCTCCTCGATCTTCCACTCATGGCAAACATCTTACAATAAAACGGCAAGATTATTCCCGTATGAGCCTTGTTAAACACTCTGGTCTGCGGGACATGGTTTTGAAAAGTCCACTCGTCGTCTGTAGTGTGCTGTGACTGTGACATATGATGCTGTAGCACAGGATGTCCAGCCATCCACGGTTACCACAACCCTCTGGGCTCTGCTCATTGACTCTGCTATCTGTTGCCTAACTCTTTCATACAGGGCAGGGATTTGTTTTTCAGAAAATACCTTATGACTAGGTATTTTATAACATGGCTCTAATACGTGGAGAAGGTGTTTGAAACCTTCGTTTTCCGTTGCACTATAGGGCTGAATATCTTTTATTATAAAAAAAGATGTTGCATCGGTGATTGGCTTTGACCATGTGGAGTTGTTATCCAGTGGGGCATGGAAAAAAAATAGCAATAGTTTGCTCACCGGTGCTGGAGCTGGTAGGTGAATCTGGGCTGCTGGAGGGGGGGGGGCACTGGGACTGGCAGACCTCTCTACAACTATCCCATGATGCCGCTTCAAGTGGCTGATCAGGTTTGTTGTACTACCTGTACACTTGGTTAAGATACGGCAAATTTTGCAAATTGCATTGCTTTTGTCAAGTTTGCCGTCTCTCCTGTAAAATCCGAAATGCTGCCAAACTCGAGATTTAAAAATAAGAGGAGGAGGATAAATTACTGTGGTAGGTGTGGGGATGTTAGGACACACACACACACACACACACACACACACACACACACACACACACACACACACACACACAAACACAAACGCATGCAACATGTGTTCAGCACACTGAACAAATATCATTATGATTTTTTAAAGTTATTTTATTTAATGGGTTTATTTAACAGGGACCATGCATATTGATGAATATTGCTGTATAAAAAAACACACCTGTGTAAATGTGCCAGAATTAGTAAAAATAACTACTTTTCATCTGCAGTCCCTAGGCAGGTGACAGAAACAAGGCACTAAACAGCCAACATTAATGCATCACTTGTTTGCTATAAATTAAAAATTTTAAAAATACACATAATGATGACATAGATTTCATCAAAACAAACAAACAAACAAACAAAAAACAAATAAACTTAGGATGATCACAGGGGCATTAGCCTATACATTCACCTCTATACTTACATACAACTTAATAATCATTTTATGCTTAATCATTTGTCTCCATCAAAATAGGAAAAGTCATGAAATATGAAACAAAAAAACCCAAACAAACCATCAACTATTATTTTTTGAATGATAAACACTGACTGGGGTCAAATGGACCCCAAGGATAATTCACAGTTCACATTTTACTTACAAATCATTTAAACTATATATACAAGTTGTATTCCTAATTTCCAGCAAGATATGATTTTGTAATAAGGGTAACCCCAGAAGCTATCTGTAGCTTATAAACGGGGGCCCAAGACGTTAAGCAAAACAGTACAATTTATTATAAAAACACTCCCTATTTCTAACTGAGCTAAAACCTAATCCTTGCTCAAAAACAACCTAAGGTAATTCCAATGAATACAGACAGTATAGAATTTAGTCAGTATCAACACATCAGCACAAAATTTGAGGGTTAAAGGATGAATAGTAGTTGAAGTGAACGTGCCTGTGCTCCTGCCTGGTCCACACTCCGTGGACTGGCCTGTTTATAAAGGGCTGTTCTCCTCTACTGTTCAGAGGAAGTGCTGCATGAACTTAACTGTAGCGATGTCTTTTTTTTTTTTTTTTTGCACATTTTGCACATTTTAAACTTTTGTCCCTGTCTATTGTTGTAAATATTTTCTATCTTAATGTGAATAAAATGCACTTTGGTCTGCACCTGGACACTTTGCCTCAGCTCTACTCTGTTCCTGGGGATCCTACAGTGATAGGCATACCAGTGACAATCATCAAGGGAAGAGGCGGGGCCAGAGGGAGGAGTCACAAAGGAAACTATAGAGTAGTCTGGCAGGAGTATTCCACAGTAGAAGGGGTCAAAGGATTAGACTGAGGAGAAACTGGAGCCAAATGCTATTTCTCTGTCCAAGCCTTTATTGGCAGAAGAGGCTTCTGTCAGCTATATATCTGATGGATTTTACTTGGATAAGAGCTGCAAACATTAACTGATTAGTCTGTTAGTTGATGGACTGTAATATAATGGACGGTTTGTGATTTTTAAGCAAAAAAAAAAAAAAAAAAATCACCAACTTTCCTCAGATCCAGCTGGTTATCTGGTTTATTCTGCTTAAAAGAAAGATTTGTCATTTCCAGGGAATAATGCAAAAAAAAAAAAAAAAAAAAAAAAAAAAGTTAATCTGGAAGGAATCTGACACTGACATCTTCACACATTCTGACATTTAACCAGGCATTTCTCCAGCAAACATGTAGAACAGACCTGCAAGTCAATGCAAATATATATATATGTAATAGATGAAACCAATACAATATCACCGCTTTTATTTTGAAGGATTGGCTAAATTAACACTTTTTTGCACATATTTTGTGTACTTAGCATAAGGCTTCTGCACTGATTGGTTTGTTGGTTAGTTTCAGCCCATGAAGATGTCAGCTACGGCCAAAAAAAGAAAGACTGATTCAGAATGCAGAGGTTTTTACAAGACATGGACTTCTCAGCTGTATTCTGTGCTCCACATTTTCATTGGCTCATTGTGTCTCCACACATCCTCAGCACTCAGCCCCTCCCATGCTGAGCCCCCTTGTCTACACCCTCTACACTCACAACTAGGGCTGCAGCTATTGAATATTTTAGTATTCCAGTATTCTACTGAAAATTCCTTTGATTAATCAAGTAATCCGATAGAACTTATTTTTGCTTATTTAAAGAGCAATTATAAATACACAAGAGGAAATAAGGTATTTCACTGAATAATGAAGGACCAATTGGTTTCTTTCTTCTTTTTTTTTTTTTTTTTTTTTGGATAATTAACAGTTTTACATTCATATAGTGCATACGCAACAAAATGTATTTTGTTGACTAGAAACATTTCCAGAGGCAATTGCAAATGCAAATAAAAATAAATAAAACACAAATAAAAATAAATAAAATTTAATTACTTTCAACTTCGTATTTCTTGTAAGCATCAAAAATATAAGACATTAATAAATTAAAAATGAAGGCATAAACATTGCCTTTTTGATGTGCAACTGAACTTTGGCAGCTGTAAGTTTCAGAATTTTCAATTTAGACTAAACAGGAATGTGTTGTGGCAGAAAAGAGGAAAGAACATTTGAATGGGAACTGTGAACGAGTCCATGCATGAACAGTTTGACACATTTCTGCTCTATTCAGGAGAATCAAAGCAACCCCTACTCACGACTGCACCCCCTCCCACCAAAGCAACTCCATCATCAAGTTTGCTGATGACACCACTGTGGTGGGGCTCATCTCGGGGGGGATGAGTCCGCCTACAGGGACGAGGTGGAGAAGCTGACGGTGTGGTGCAGGGAGAACAACCTGCTCCTCAACACATCCAAAACCTAGGAGCTAATCATCGACTTCAGGAAGAACAAAACAGACATGATACCACTAACCATCAACAGGGACTGTGTGGAGAGGAGGGCAGACTTCTGCTTCCTGGGAGATCACATTGAAGGAAGGCCTGACCTGGGGTGTGAACACCATTAAGCTGCTGACAAAGGCCCAGCAAAGACTTTACTTCCTGAGAGTGCTCAGGAAAAACAACATGGCACAGAGGCTGCTGGTGTCCTTTTACTGCTGCTCTGTTGAGAGCAGACTGACTGATTGTATCTGTGTTTGGTACAGCAGCAGCCCCGCGGCCCAGAAGAAGGACCTCCAGAGGGTCATCAACTCAGCCCAAAGAGTCATCAGCTGCACCCCCCCGACGCTGGAGGAACTGCACAGTCCCCGCTGCCTCAGAAGGGCTCAAAACAGTATCTTGTGCCAGCGTTTCCACTACGTGGTATCGGCTCGACTCAACTCGACCAAGGTTATTATCGTTAACGAAAACGAACGAAATGACGAAAACTAAAATTGAAAAAACATTTTCGTTAACTGAAATTAATAAAAACTCTAATTAAAAGAAAAAAAACGATAACTAACTGAAACTGTATCGTGAGCTTACAAAACTAACTAAAACGTATAAAAATTATGGATACAATTCCCTTCGTTTTCGTCTTTGTCAATGTCGGATTGATATGAAATTGATTTATTTGGCTCCAGCAGTTTGAGCTGGTGACACCATAGGACACTTCACAGTCTGTCATGTGTGGTCACTGGTGGTTTCCAGTCGTCTTCTGGTCCCCACTCTACCTGGAACATACAGACTAAAGCTGGGACACAGCAGCACAGTCCTGTCTGGGGTTTACTGTAGTGATACATGGGTCGGGTTTTTTTTGTTTTTTTTGTTGTTTTTTTTTTTGGCGTACCGTGTGTGTGCGTGTGAGTGACAGAGACAGAGCAGAGCTAAAGGTCAGAGTCAGTGTTGAACTAGCATCCAGGTTAAAACTGGAGAGTTTATCACCATGAAAAGGCCTTCCAAGGCCTGAACTGCACAGTTTAGAAGAGGAGAAAAGAGGAGGATGAAAACTAATCCAATTACAGAGGTATGGAACCTGTTAGAATGTTCAAAAATGTTTGATGTTACTAGCTACAGCTAGCTGAACTGAAATGAAGCAAAGTTGGCTAATAATGGAACTGGAGATGATTAAGAGATGAGAGATCTGCTAAGGTGTGGTTTACTGATGATGAACTGGGTTATATATGTTTATAAGTGGTTTATATATGTTTCTGTCTGCTTTAACTGCTGGTTAGCTGGTTATATATGTTTCTATCTGGTTTAACTGCTGGTTATATATGTTTCTATCTGGTTTAACTGCTGGTTATATATGTTTCTATCTGGTTTAACTGCTGGTTAGCTGGTTTATATATGTTTCTATCTGCTTTAACTGCTGGCTGCTTTGTGCATCTCCTCTCATGCTTTGCACATCTTCGCATTGTTTCACGTAAGTGACGTTGTGTATGGATTGCACCCCACCTCAACCTGCTATAGGGAATTTATACATTGTACGGTACATTGTGTCTCTGCTCAGTCCATGAGCCGCCCTAACCCGACCCCCAAATAAAGTGTCCAGGGTAGCCCATATCCACGCCTCACTAATTTCTTTGAATAGGATGGTGAGGAAGATAAAATATATGAAATAACTAAAACTAATACTAAAACTAAACTAAACTAAACTAAAACTAAGCATTCAGAAAAAAACGATAACTAATAAAAACTAACAAACCTGCTCTAAAAACTAATTAAAACTAACTGAATAAGAGAAAAAAAAGTCAAAACTAATTAAAACTAAACTATAATTAAAAATCCAAAACTATTATAACCTTGAACTCGACTCAACTCGACTCGGCCTTTTTGTGTTTCCATTACGAAAAAGGACCTGGAATCTGGTACCTGATACTAGTTTTTTGGTATCATGTCCGCCGAGGTTCCAGGACTGGGGACCAGATGCTAAAACGTGACGTGTAAACACTGCAGACCACTGATTGGTCAGAGAGTTGTCTCTGCAACCCGCTGTTTTACAAAAACAGATGTGGAAGTTGACAGTAAATACAGTGGTAGGTTAATCCACATGATGACAGCCTGTAAAACTACACCATGGTTTGTTGAAGAGGTTCAGATGTAAAAATTCAGCATGAGTTTGACGAGACAACACACAACGAGCGAGGTTATCAGCAACTCTGAGCAGACGATGTGGAAGTAATGCACTGCATCGCTATGACGACCAGGTACTGAAAAGTTGGTAGTGTCCTGTAATGGAAACAGTCTCCAGGAATAGGACCTGGTACCCGAGTCGAGTTGAGCAAAGCTGAGTCGAGCCGAGTCGAGCCAGTTCCACATAGTGGAAACGTGGCAAAACACACACTCCATCCTGGTCCCAGCCTGTTTGAGTTGCTGCCATCAGGCAGACGGTACAGAAGCATCAAAGCCAGAACAAATAGATTGAAAAACAGTTTCTACCCCGCTGCAGTAAAAGCACTCAATTCTGCTAAAAGATAGTGCAATAGAATGTGATTGTGTCTGTGTGTTTTTATTTCTTAATCTGTTTATTATATGAATGTGACTGCGTCTGTGTTTTTTTTTTAATGTCAGGTGAATGTACCATTTAGGATTGCAGTTTTTAATGTCGTTGTACAATGTACAATGACAATAAAGTTCTATTCTATTCTATTCTATTCTATATTAACATTCTGTAAAAAAAAATAAACAAAAAAACAAAAAACAGAACAATTAACTTTACATTGTCTTGTAAGATGATCAAAATTATTACGACTTTTAAAAGAGCACATGAACGCCTCTTAACACCTCCCCTTGACCCTTTTCTCGTCTGTGATTGGTCGAGCCGTCCATCCGTCACAGCCTCCATCCCTGCCAGTCTGGGTGAGGGGCGCAGGTTGAACAGAGCAGAAGAACAACACCACCACATACTAACCATACACGCTGAAACCGGACCTAACACGCAAACTGGTAAGGACTTGTACTGTTCTCTGCTCACTTTTATTCTCACCATAACATTTTCGACCTGCTACCCGTATATTCGCTCTCTACTGCAGGACAAATAAATTCCCACATTGGTTTAGAGCCTCTTATCGCGTTAGCGCAGCTGGTACCGTTAGCTGAAGCTGAAGCTAGCCCATGTTGATACAGCCAAACACCGAGCACAAACTGGCGACTGTTGTGGTTTATTTAGTGTAACTGCTCTTATATACTACCGGTACTAAACACAATTTAAGCATATGTTTTGAAAGTCTGACGCATTCGTTGTTAGCTAACAGTTGGACACTAAAGTCTACAGTCCCGTCCTCCACAGCTAGCTTAAACAACAGGAGGAGCTAATGTCGTGGCTTGAGTTGGATGAAACAGCACTAGCTCACATTTAGCTAACGCATTAAACAGTACACTTCTGTATAACCAGTTGAAAAGCTAAGACACGTATTTATTATAGCTGTTTACTTATCAGTTAGATAAGTTGTTAATGATGCGGTTGCACATATCACCTGAGAGGAGCAGCCTTTTCTTTGTTGTGGATGTGTTCAAGTGCATGGTAACAGATGGGGAAGGCAAGCATTTTCTGCATGAGGAAAAACTGTGTTCATGCATTCAGTGGATCTGTCAAGCAGGATATGTTTAGTAGTGGTGTTAGAAAATGTCTGTTCTGCAATATATCGCGATATTTCATTTCATAATACTGTATCAAGATTAAAAAGTACTGTGTCGATATGCTTAGGTGTTTATTCAAATGCAGATATGGTGGAGGTTTATTTTTGTTTTTTGTTTTTCTGTATTGTTTCTGTCTTGTTTATTTTAATTTAACACTGGTTTATTAAACAATGGCAATTTGAAGCATCCTATAAGCACTTTTTACTGTCTGAGAGGCAGATGGTAGTTCCTTTGGAAACGAGGAGAATTTTAAAAATGTTGTGATATAGCATTAGATCCTGTTCTGAAAGAAAAATATGTTTAGTATTTGTACATATTTCTGGTGTAATTCAATCCTTCCAGGAAATAATCTTTTAAAAAAAAAAAAAAAAGAAAGAAACAAAAAAATTGCCTTTTTAACAGTATCATGATATATTGTGATTTATCATATTGTGATGTGTATCATATCGCCAGATTCTTTCCAATACACAGCCCTAATGTTTAGTATGCTCAAGAAATGAAGGTATGTGAAAGCAGGAGGAGTTAGAATGGATGTGGTTGAAGATGGTGGGATGTTCTAACAAGAGGTGTAAGAACATATCTGTTCTGCAGTATATCACGATATTTCATTTCACAATACTGTATTGATATTAAAAAGTGCTGTATCGATATTTTTGGGTATTTATTCAAATGCAGATATAGTGGAGGGGTTTTTTTTGTTTTGCTTTTCTGTTTTTGTTTACATTTTATTTATTATTGTTTAACACTCTTATTAAATAATGTTCGTTCCTTTGTTGGGATTACACAAAAATAATGTTAGTTATGAACTAATAGAATATCCTCCTGACAATCAGTAAGTAAATATTTCCACCATTTTACAGTAAATTATTGCCTTAATCGGAAACGGCATGATGCAACAGTTTTTTCAGATGCATTGTTTATTTATTTATTTTTATGTAATGTCCTTTTTAGTGGACATTATGTAATTTTTTTTATTTTAAAGTAAAGCTGTGAAACTCTTGTCCACTACAGAGGACAAAAATGCATTGTTGGGTCTCAGGAGGATATGAACATTTGACCAGGATCTTAAACTGTAATGTCTGTAAAACATAATTCAAGTTTTAACACAGATTTTTGTGATATAGCATCAGATCCTATTGTGATCAAATAAAAATGTGTTTAGTATCTGTGCATATTTCTGGTGTAATTCAATTCTTTAAGGAAATAATCCTTTAAAAAAAAAAAAGAAACAAACATTAAATTGCCTTTTTAACAGTATCATGATATGTTGTGATATATTGTATCGTGATCCTAGTGTTGTGATTTGTATCGTATTGCCAGATTCTTGCCAGTACACACCCCTAGTTCTAACCAGGGGTGCCAAACTCCTTCTTGTTCAGGGGCCACATTCAGCCCCATATGAGCTGAAGCGGTAAAAGAGTAACAGTGAAAAAAGTAAAATGACATTATGAAAGAGTTAACATCTACAAACTTTCCTTAAAACATGAGCAACCTGAAATTTCTTAAGAACAGTAAGTGCAATTTTAACAATATTATGTCTCAGTTTATCGTTTACACATGTACATTATGAGTTACAGGCCATAGTGGGTCTACAGATACACAAAACATTTAGGCTATGTTCAAACTGCAGGTAAATGTGGTCCAAATCTGATTTTTTTTTTTTTTTTTTTTTTGCCCATATGTGAGTTGTATCCAATCTGTTAAAGGAGTCGTATGTAGGATTGTGGCCAAAACTGGTACTGCAATCACATTCCAAATACTGTCGAGCATGGTATCCCCTCCCCCTCCCCCCAGACTAGGGGTTGACAGATCCAGCATGAGTGTCCACTGCAAGGAGCTACCATGGCAAGTGACCAGTCCAATACCAGTATAAATACCAGCCTGGTCTCTTTACTCGGGCCTGACCGCTGGAGACCACAGGAGAGCAAGCGTCGGTCTTCAAATTCTTTTCTGCTTTCAGCCGTGTCCATGTTTCAAAAGCATCTCCTATACATATCCTTGTTTTGTTTCTCACTTTGTCACGATGTATTTGGGAATAATAAGAGGCATTTTAGGTTATTAACGTCAGACATTTATGATCAGAAATGTTCCAGCTGCAGCTCAGTGGAACTGCCAACCTGGATGAACAAACACTACTGACTCTGTGATTGGCAGACAGGTGATGGGCGGAGCATCAGACCAAAACACACAATAACTACATAAATATTACTTGTGGGCTGACACTTCGCTTTTCAAATGCAAACATTCCGGTTGGACTACGACTGTCAATGATACCAGTATTTGAAATGAACAGGATTCCTTAATGTCTGGTGATTACTGGAACAGAATTCTTACATACAGCTCCTTTAAAGACAGTTTGAACAGCACAAATCTGATTTTTTTTTTTTTTTTTTTTTTAATCTGACCCAGGCCACTTTCATATATGCTCCTAAATCTGATATGCATCTGATATTTTGCAATGCGACTTCAGTTTGAATGTCCAGGTCACATTTATCCAACCTTTACATTGTTGAAATGCGACAAACGTCACAATTCTGCATCCCAGGAAGAGTGTCAGGAAAAACATATTTACTTTTGTAAACAGTGCATGTCTGCGTAGTCACATATTCCATCAGGACTTCTTTTGTGCGTGTGGGTCACTTCAGGGTCGCATTCAGTTCAGACTCAAAACTAATAGAAGTTGCATTTAATGTGGAATATGAACAAGTGCACAAAAAAATCAGATTGAGACTGCTTATTACTATGCTAAATTTGCAAAAGAAAGTATGAAATTAATTGTAATATTGACTCATTTCTTCTATTTTTTTCCTCTTATTTTAAATTATTTGTTAAAGATGCAACAAGATCAAGACCAAAAAAATATTAAAGATAATATATATATATATATATATATATATATATATATATATATAGAGAGAGAGAGAGAGAGAGAGAGAGAGAGAGAGAGACTCTATCTTATAACATTTTTACTACTGATCAAATCTTGGCTTTAAAAAAAAATTAAGGCCAGTATTGAAAAAACATCAATATATCAGCCCAATATATGGGCCAGCTGATCTGTCGGTCTACCACCTCTATCTAAAATCATGTTGTGTTATTTATTTCATTGAACTTGACAAATGCATAATATACATGAATCTATTTTGTCTTGAATGTTATCTGAACTGTGCTTCCGGTTTCCTCTTTACTTGAGTGAGTCTGAGCGCTACCACATTGTTTTCAAAGGAAGTAACTCCTCCTCCTGCTCCTCCTCCTCCTCCTATTCTTCCTCCTCCTCCTCCTCCTGTCTGTGCTTCAGGAAGGGCTCAGCGCAGCGTGGGTGCCCAGGGATCCACTGCCTGAGTGTGGGGAGAGCGGTGCCCGAGACCCCAAAGACATGAACCACACCAAGGGGGGCCTGGTCATCTTCACGGCCAACTCACACCCCTCGAGCCGGGAGCTGGGCAAGAGGATCGCAGAGTGAGTACAGGAGGTCGTGGCTTTCACACACACACACACACACACACACACACACACATAGAGTATGGAGTGTAAAAATGCTATTAAAATGGTGTTATTTAAAGTCGGCAACCACGTGAGTGTTTGAGGTCACGCTGGTCGTTTGTCTCAGAGAAAGAGACGAAGGGCTGGTGCAGCTGCTGAGTGTACCGAAGATTTGTTTAAAATAACACGCTCTGTTTTCCTCAAAGCCAAGTTTCCACTGCACTATTTGACTTTTATCACCACTTGTACAGTGTTGACAGTGTAGTAGCCAGGAGTTAGCACTTAAATGTGCAGCTGAGCTTCACAAACCAAAACACCGTGTATAAAAACAGAGTTAAATCAACCAGCAAACATGCAACATAAGAATATCTGTTCATATTTCTGTGTTTAAAGGTGTTCTGTCTGCACTGCATGACAGACCAGTGCACAGATCATTTATAGCAAAGTTTAATGAGTAACTTCCCAGTCTTTCCTTTGTTTTTTTTCCCAGTTGAAGCGGTCTTTGATTACATGTGAATTCTCTAACCTTGTGCAGCTTTAAATGTTTTCAAGCAAGAACTTACTAGTATTTATAAAGCAGCAACATCTGTGTGTGTGTCTGCACTTTATCTGAAAAGATGCCACTGTCATGTTTTAGCAAGAGACTATGAAATATGTTTGGCAAACTATAGCTACAAGGTCAGGAAGTGCCTCTAAAATAATTCAAGCTGTATAATGAGATGCAATTTTTACCCTGTTTAATGCATACATGCAGTATAGATGAGTTACAGTTATTTTTATTTTGAGGAAATGTGAAGTTTCAGTCTCACAGCTTCCTCATTCAGGGTGTATGTGCAGGTCTTTAAAAGTCTTAAAGTCTGGAATTTTGTGTGAAAGTCTAATAAAATATGGAAAAAAGTGTCTGTCATAGTTGAATTTTACAGTTTGCTCCAAGGCACGTAGTCTTGTAAGATAATAAATACATGAAAAAAGTATGTTAAAAAACTGGATCTAATTTCAGTAACCAGTTGGTACTGGAATGATTCTAGTCAAACTGGTTTGTGTGATATCTATGCACTTTTATGATTTTCATATGTTTTTAAAATCAGCAAAACATAATTTACTGTGAATTATGCATTTATTCATTCATACATTTATCAACATGAACTTTTCTACAACATGCAACAGGTACAGTCTCAACAAAAAAAGTAGGAACACAATTATAAAAGTACATAAAGTCAAGGTCTGGGGGAAAAACACAGCAGTTTTGAAAAACTCTGGAATTTTTATTTGGATAAAGAGCAAACATCCTGTCATTTGTTCCAGAGTAGTATCATGGTACTTCTATTACTACTATTATTGTTATTATAATGATCATACTATTATGATACTGATGATAATGAAATGCAATATAATGTAATATAATATAATAATAACATAATGAGAATACTGTTATACTACTACTAACTATTATGTTTATGTTGTTTATGTTTATGTTTACGCATTTGGCAGACGCTTTTTTCCAAAGCGACTTACAGGGGAAAACCAATTAAATCACTCAATCAATCAAATTTTATTTATATAGCGCCAGATCACAAAAAAGTTATCTCTTGACATTTTATATATAGAGTTGGTCAAAACCAGACTCTAAGTCAATTCTACAGAAACCCAACAGAATCCTCCTGGAGCAAACACTTGTGACTGGTGACAGTGGAAGGAAAAACTTCCCTTTAACAGCAGAAACCTCGAGCAGACCCAGACTCCTGGAGGATGGACGTCTGCCTTGACCAGTTGGGGTTAAAGAGAGAGAGTAGAGAAGGGGAAAAAGAGAGAGCGATAGAGATAGGGACTGGGGGAGAGGGGAGAAGGGGGGAGTAGGGGGAGACACATGGAGGCGGTTGAGGATAAGTGAGTGGTGATGATGAGGGCAGGGAAGAGGCCGGACCACCGCAGCAGGTCCAGAGATAATCGTGAAAGAATCTGTGGTTGTCCTGGGAAAAACCTTATTAGAATATTTAAAATGGAATGTTTGAAAGTGCTAGGACAGGAGGTGCTCTCGGAAGAGCTGGGTCTTCAGGAGCTTCTTGAAGATAGGCAGGGATGACTCTGTTCTTGTAGCACTTGGTAGAGCGTTCCACCAACGTGGAACGACCCATGAAAAGAGCCTGGATTGTCTTGTACAAGGTCTGGGGACCACCAGACTACGTTCCCCAGACGAGCGGAGTGGTCGTGGGGCGACATAAGCTTTTATTAGTGCACCTAAGTAGACAGGAGCAGACCCACTGAGAATTTTGTAGGCTAGGATTAAAGATTTGAATTTTATGCGGGCAGCTATGGGTAGCCAGTGTAACTCAATGAGTAAGGGGGTGACATGTGCCCTTTTAGGCTGATTGAAGACCAGACGCGCTGCTGCATTCTGGACCATCTGTAGTGGTTTGACAACACAAGCTGGGAGGGCCCGTTAGAAGAGCATTGCAGTAGTCAAGACAGGAGATAACCATAGTCTGCACCAGGAGCTGGGTGGCCTGTTCGGTTAGGTATGGCCTGATCTTTCTTAGGTTGAACAGAGTGAAACGGCATGATCGGGTGACAGAGGCAACGTGATCCGTGAAGGTCAACTGATTATCAATCATGACTCCCAAGTTACGTACTACACTGGTAGGAGCCAGAGGTATGGAGTCAAAAGTGATGGAGATGTCCTGCTGTATGGTTGGCTTAGCTGGGAAGACCAGCAGTTCAGTTTTGGACAGGTTCAGCTGAAGGTGATGGGCTTTCATCCATGCAGATATGTCAGAGAGACAATCTGAGATCCGCACTGAGACTGTGGAGTCATCAGGTGGGAATGCCAGATAGAGCTGGGTATCATCAGCATAGCAATGATATGAGAAGCCGTGTGAGTGGATGATCTGACCGAGTGAGGTGGTGTATATGGCAAAAAGGAGGGGGCCCAACACAGAGCCTTGGGGGACCCCCGTGGTGAGGCGGTGAACTGCTGATGTGTGCCCGAGCCAGGACACACTGAAGGACCGACCAGTAAGGTAAGATTGAAACCAGGAGTGTGCGTGGCCTGTGATGCCCATGTTCCAGAGTATGGATAACAGGATATGGTGACTGACAGGGTCAAATGCTGCTGATAAGTCCAGTAGAATGAGTACTGAAGACTTGGCTGCTGCTCTAGCCTCTTTCAAGGCTTCTGTCACAGACAACAGAGCCGTTTCAGTGGAGTGGCCGATTTTGAAGCCAGATTGGTTGATGTCAAGGAGGTTAATTTGGGAGAGGAATTCTGTGACCTGTTTGAAGACCGCCCTTTCGATGATCTTAGAAAGGTATGGGAGGAGTGAGACTGGTCGATAATTCTCCACTTGAGTGGGGGTGAGGGAAGGTTTTTTGAGTAGTGGTGTTACCTGCGCTTGTTTAAATACTGTAGGAAATGTTCCTGAAGTCAGTGAAGCATTAATCACATGTGTGATTGGTGCTGTGATAGTAGGGGCTACAGACTGTAAGAGGTTGGATGGAATAGGGTCCAACAGGCATGTGGTAGGACGGCTAGAGGAAAGGAGTTTAGACACCTCGTTCTCTGTGAGGGGAGTAAATGAGGGGAATGACGCAGTTGGGCTTTTATCAGTTGAGTTAGTAGTAGCCATAGTCAGGGGAGAGGAAGCAGTGTGTGATGATGATGATGTTGAAGAAGGAGGCGTGCAGTCTATGGGTGGATCAGTGAACTGACTGCTGATAGTAGACACTTTATTTGTGAAAAATGAAGCAAAATTGTCCTGCTGTCAGATTAGTAGTGGGCGGTGGAGGTGGAGGGTTGAGTAGTGTTTTAAAGGTTGAGAATAGTTTCTTGGTGTCGGTGGCAGAATGAATTTTGTTATTATAGTAAGCCTTCTTCGCAGCAGTGACACTGGATGAGAAGGATACCAATAGTGACTGGAATGTGATCAGGTCAGAAGAGCTTTTTGTTTTGTGCCATTTTCTCTCTGCGGCTCTGAGGTTGGTACGCAGCGACCGGAGGTTATCATTGAGCCATGGGTGGGACTGGGAGGATCGAGCGGGTCTAGTAGATAGAGGGCACAGATTATCCAGACAGGAGCTAAGTGTAAAGCACAGAGACTCAGTGGCATCATTAACCTCTAAGGAGGAAAAAGTGCTGGGGGGAGGGAGAGCGGAGGCTACGACAGTGGAGAAGTGGGTGGGGGACAAATTGCGGAGGTTGCGGCGGAAAGAGACCATGGGGGAGGGAGCAGAGTGTTTTTCAGGGAGAGACACACTGAACTGAATGAAATAGTGGTCAGACAGGTGTAAAGGTGTGACTGTGAGGGCATCTGTGATGCAGTTTCGGGTGAAAATGAGATGGAGCTCTTTACCAGCTTTGTGGGTTGGAGGACTGCAAACCCGCTGTAGCTCAAAAGAGAGTATTAGTGACATGAAATCTGAGAAGCTGGGATTGTCTAAGTGGATGTTCATGTCACCGAGGACTAGCATGGGGCAGTCATGCTCTGGGATGGAGGAAAGCAGAGTGTCAAGCTCATCAGGAAAATCACCCAGTTGCCCTGGTGGACGATAAATGACAATTATGTAAAGTTTGACTGGTGCTGTCACTAGGATGGCATGGTATTCAAAGGAGTTGTATTTGACTGAAGGTAGGAGTTGATTGTGTTTCCATTTGTTGGAATTAACAGACCCACACCACCGATGGACGAGGAGGTATTACTATTACTTTCATTGGGAAAAACAAACAGGAGTAGTTAAAGGGAAGAGTCTGCTCCCAGGACGCAAAACAAACACGACTAAATGAATATGTCACAAAAATATGAACCATCCTTCAGACGTTCAAGTTGTTGGTTGTTTATTAAATATTCCATGTGTTGTACTTTTAAAATGTCACCTTAATAACTGTAGTTTTTTTTTTTTTTTTTTTCACTTCATTTTTTCAGTGCTTGTCTTGGTTTTTTTCTGAGTTTTCCTTGACAACAGTATGCCTGCACAGGAAATGCACACAAGGTTAATCTAATTCCTCCAGGACATTCAGTCACTGGATTATTTTTGTTCTGCGAATGTTTGTAGCACAAATAGTGTTTGCCTACAATATGACACTGGTACTTCCATGCCGTGTGTGCATGTGTGTGGTCGAGGGGAAATTAAAGAACAGCACATTAACAGGTGGAAATGTACCAAACCACTGGTTCAAACGAATAGAAACAGTGTAAGGGGGAATACACACTTATGCTAATGCTAATGCTACTTGTTGATGTCAGAAAAACCTGAAATTGCAAATTTAGGAGTATTGATCCAATGAACTAAGAATATTACTTTTTTAATCTTAAAATGCTTTTGTAAACAAATTTGTACTGTTCTTTAAAAATAAAAAGAGAGACATGATCTGCTGTTTGTTTCCTGAAGAGCAGGAACTTCAGGCCAAAGCCATCATGAAATCATCGTGAAGAGCATCAAATGTACAGTTCCAATTTTTGTATGAAAATAAGGCGGTTTTAATGGTCCAAAATGATAAGAAATTAGAGATCGACTGATATGAGTTTTTCTGAGGCCGATGCAGAATTTTTTTTTTTTTTTTTAATTTGGTTCGCTGATGGCTGATATCTACTGCCAATTTTTGAGGCCGATATTTAAGGCTGGCAGTACTCTGTGAACATTTATTGAACTTCAGGTGCTGCCCACACAGGTGCCTGATCAAATATCTTATAACATTTTTTCTACTGATGAAATATCGGCTTTCAAAAAAAAAAAAAAATTAAGGCCGATGGACAATATTGAAAAAAATCAATATGTTGGCCCGATACATTGGTCTGCCTCTGTAAGAAACTGTATTAATGTTTTTATTCTGTATTCAGAAGCTTAACATTATTCTGGAGGACCCCATCATAACCAGCCCTCATCAGGGGTGTGATTCTTCTGGATAAATCCGTCTTTTCCGATCTGAAAATGAGGCTCTCGTGAATTATGCAAATCCACTTTTTTTCCTTTATGCACAAAACGCAAACCAAAACTGTGGCCAAAAACCACGTGGGCTACCTGTACTGTTGCACCCCTGTCAGGTGTGCTGTATATTTTCCTGCTTTTTTGTCCTTTTCCAAATTACACCTACGCTCATGCGCCAAAAATTTAAAGACACAAACAGTACCTGAACTTTGGGTCACTAAAACCTGACGTATAGCATTCTGTACATTCATGTATTTAAAAGAAATATTTTTATTAGCTTTTTTTTAATTAACATTTTAAGGTTTTAAGGAAAGCTTCTAAAACTCCTTCTTGGGAAAATATCCAGTTGAAATGTATATGTATCATCAGAAGCCATATTTAGTTAGATACGGGTCAAAACACAGTAATGTCCCATCAGAGAGTGAACTTTAATTGATTGCCATTCCAACATTTATTTCAGTATAAAGTAGCTCCTTGTTTTGGATAATCCGTTATAGTCCAACTAAAGCAAAAATGTATTTAAAAGTAAAAATGTGGGTCATTTAACAACATTAATCTGTCAAATTGTCTCTAAAATGTCCTGTCAGAGATTTCGAATGCCGTGTTTTGACCCACATACGGAATGGAGCTTTATGATTTCCCAAGATTCCATGAGCTTCATAGGAGTTTGTGCATAAATATTTCCATGTTCTTGAGTCCCTAACAGTGTGTTTGTCCTGCCTCAGACGCTTGGGGGTGGAGCTTGGCAAGGTGCAGGTGTACCAGGAGGCCAACAGAGGTAAGCTGATACCAGTGCTTCACTCAGCACCAGTGGACATTTGTTGGCTGAGCACATTTACATAATGGTGTTGTCTGTGTCCTGTGTGGTGAGACGACACCACAACCACCAGCACTGACTCACAGGCACTACCAGTTTCCATACTGGTACCACTTGGTAAGGTTTTCCAGGATAATGCTGTTGGTAGAAAAAAACAAACACAGTAAAGAAAAGTGTTGTTTTTTTTTCTCCAAAGTTTTTTTTTTTTAATTTGAATTTTTATAATGTAACAATCATAACTTTACAATTGAATGTACATAATATATTGCCCTGTGGTTATGTAGCCCCACTCAGAGTCCTGACGCTGATGCACCTCATACTGTGACCAAAGTATATAAACTCACCAGTGTTTGTGATGGTAAGGTGTGCCACTAGGGATGGGAATTGGGAACTGGTTCTTTTTGAGAACCGGTTCCCAGTAGCTCGATTCCGTGGAATCCTTTGCCTGCCTGCTTAGTGATTCTGCTTATTGATTCCGCCTTCGTTATGCATGCGTGATGATCTGGTGCACACAGCATCGTTGGGGTCGGAACGTAGCCAACATGGTGTTGAGGCAGAAACAGTCCAAAAAGACGACACCAGGTCCACTTGTAACACTTGCAACACGTCCATTTCTTTAAAAAGGTGGAATCCCTCCAATATGCTCAAACATTTGTCCACACAGCATGTGATTCATTTACAGGAATGTCACGTATTTGATACGCTAATTAGCGATGCTTGTGAATCTAGCGGCACAGCGGCGCGGCACTGTGCCATGGCAAAACCTTACCAGCAGAAACGCTGTACTGTATATGTTATATTTTCTTTGCAGAGATGGAAATATAAAAGACAGTTAATGCAAACACACTCGTTTGTACTCTGTTATTCCCTCACTCAATGAGAATCGATAAGGAATCGGAATCATTAAATTCTTATCTACAGTATTCCCATCCCTGTGCACCACAGTACAATCCTTGCCAATAATAGGCCTACACATTAGGCTATGCATGTTAAAGTTTTGAATTTAAATTTTTAAGGTTTTACAACACAGAACAGTGGTTGCAGTGGTAGCGTCTTCCATCTTTACCGGTTGGTTCTGCTGTCTGTCATTACTGGATCAACTGCCCATTTGCGCATGCATGATGCTAACTCTACTTGGACAAACTACCTGAAATGCGCTGGCAGAGACGTTCAGAGTCATTCTGCACAACAGAGGACTGTCATTGAGTGCATCATGACTCGATAATTAATACTATTTTCATTATTAAATGTAAATAAAATATTAAATGCTCTTGCAATGTAGTTATTTTCTTTCCTTAAAAATGCAGAACAGAAATGGCCACCCTGCATAACCCCCCATGACACACCGCCACACCAAGAGATCAATTTTACAGGAAACACTGAAACTCACATCCAAAATAAACACATAAATACTATTAATTGATTAATAAAACAAATTATCTTTAGTCACAATGAGATGTTGTGTCCATCTTTTCAATCTAAGATAAGACAGGCTGTATAGAATTTGGCTGCATTGCCTCTTGTGTCATATGTTAATTTCTCTAATGTCAGATAGTTCATAAGGTCTTTAATCCAGAGGGTAAATGTCAGAGGATTTCTATCTTTCCATTTAAGTAGAATGAGCCGACGAGCTGTTACAGTCTTGAAGGCAGTGATGTTCTTAAAATTCTTGTTGAAGTTTGTATTCTGTGGAATCACTCCAAATATCACAGTGAGTACATGACATTCTGTTGGAGTTTCAAAAATCTCTGAATAGAAATTAAATATTGGTTGTCAGAAATTGCTCAATCTGGTGCAGAGACAAAACGTGTGAACGTGTGGCTTCAAGTCAAAGGACAGGAGTGGGTATTTAAAACATGTCAAGTTATTTGATGATGAGAATGGGGGTGGGATTAAATAAGTTTTTCTGCTTCCCACTCCTTTTCAAGTGTAGATGAATGATTTTGTAATTTTGGATTTGCATGTATTCTGTAAATGCTCGAAACAAACAAATGAATTAATGAATAAAAGAATCCCTGGCTCCTGGTTACATCTGTCACATTTGGAGTCAGTCGTCCACTTTAGTTTGGCTAGTTTTGCTTTAGACCAGTGCAGTCTGTGCACAACTGTGAAATAAGTGTTTTGAAAAGCTAGGCCTGTCATGGAGGTTGGTATTTTAGATTATGCAGTTTTCATAGATGGAGTTGAACTCACACCCTTTAACATATTCTGACTCTGTAAGTCTGTATTGTTTTCTTGACCTCTGCTAGGAGGTGCTTTGTGTTTTAAGGCCCTACATGTGGGAGGCACATGTTTGGAATGCTGCTATCTACAGTCCCACACAGCCACAGTGGTGATAGTGGGATGGGGGTGGAGGGGGCAGAGGGGGTGGGGGTGGTGTTAGAGCCACAGAGCACTCACTAATGAAGCCGACTGGCCTTGAAGGCTTTGTTCCACTGTGGGAGTGTGTGAATGTGTGACTGAACGACTGTTCATTTGTGCACTTTTTCCCTCACTGCTCGTTTCTTATGCCCTATTTGTTTCCATAGAAACGCGGGTGCAGATCCAGGAGTCAGTGCGAGGCAAAGATGTCTTTGTGATCCAGACAGTGTCCAAGTAAGAAAGAAAATCCACACGACTCAACATTTCCACAGTTTTCTCCTGACTCATCTCAGGCCCAGTTTAAACGACGACGGTCTCGGGTGAAAACGACAAAATATTTGATCAGATGTGCCTTTCATTTAGACAACAGTGTTTTGGGGGGGATGAAAATGCAAAAAAATGAAGCCACCTTCCAGAGTGGAAATCCTAAAAACGCTCCACTCTTGCGTCACCATCTAAAGCAGTCGTTCCCAACCATTTTGGCTCGTGACCCCATTTTAACATCACAAATTTCTGGCGACCCTAAAACGGTGACATTTTGCTAAAATTAATTTGTTTTTGATCATGTAATAGTTTGCTATACTATGTTGCAAATAAATGTCACTTTTAGAGGACATTTAGTCTATATAATGTATATTATTGTGGACAGAGGCAGTAAAGCCAGGTGTAGATTACTGCACACAGGGAGAATTGGATTTTCCTTGGTCAGGATATCCTCCTGAGACCCAGGAAAGTGAGAATTTTAGCTTTTTTATTTTAAACAATTGTCTTGATTGGAAACTGCATAATGCAACAGATTTTTTCAGATACATACAAATAATTTAAAAAATGTATTTATTTATTTTTTAATCGGAATGTGCTTTGCAATAGACAGCATTTTTCAAGTAAAACTGTCAAACTTTTGTCCCCTACAGAGGACAAAAATGCATTGCTGGGTCTCAGGAGGATATGTACAGTCAGTCCAGCTTGTATTTACAAGGCTGACAATTAATACTGAACAAACAAGAACTCAAACTATGAACAAGAAGAGCACTCGGAGAGCACAGACCCCCCCCCCCCCCCCCCCCCCCGATCACCACCAAAATTTAATCATTTCTTCCTTGTGCCAGTATAAACATTTCCTGAAAATTTCATGGAAATCCATCCATAACTTTTTGAGTTATGTTGCTAACAAACAAACACGCAAACAAACAAACACACAAAGAAAAGCAATCACAATACCTCCTGGCGGAGGTAATTATGACAGAGCTGCAGCATCTGAAACCGACCACAATGAATATTTGACAGATAAACAGAACCACAGTGCTTCAGTTTCAGCTTCACAGTTTGTCATGTCTTTTATGGATTGGGATTGTTTGTCAACTCACCATATATTTTTTTATTAGTAAGTTTTGTATTTTTTTTTTTTTTTTTATTTCTATCAATTACTAGAAATTTCAGGTGACCCCATTTGAATTCCAGGCAACCCCATGTGGGGTCCCGATCCCAAAGTTGGAAAAACACTGATCTAAAGGGTTGAAAACGCAATACTACGTTTTCTAGTTTTGTAGAGTTTACGTCACAGGCACATGCCAGTATAGGAAAACATGTCAGATTTCCTTGTGATGGACCTTCAAGTAAGTTCTGTTTCCTGTTCTGTGATTGTATTTGGAGCTAGGAGAGAACAGGAAGAGAAGTAGAAAGGGTCTACGCAGGCGCTTAGTCTTGGTGGTGGTGATGCCACCTTCCCACCTGGCGTTCATACTATATAGATAAATAGAAAATTTAACACACTTTTGCATATCCGTCTGCATGCAGATTTTCCCCCCAAAATGCACGTCTGAGTGTGGAATTAAAAGTGAGAAAGCAACGCCACATTTGCGTTTTCAGTTCAGATCGTTGCCATCTAAACGCAGCCTCACTCATTGTTTCCCTCTCACTCTTTTTCCCTCTTCATCCTTTGCTTTTACTTCTGTCTCCGTCCAAACCCTGGGCTGTATCAGGGATGTGAACACCACCATCATGGAGATGCTGATCATGGTGTACGCCTGCAGAACGTCCTGCGCCAGGAGCATCACAGGCGTCCTGCCCTACTTCCCCTACAGTAAGCAGTGCAAGATGAGGAAGAGGGGCTCCATCGTATCCAAGCTCATCGCCTCCATGATGTGTAAAGCTGGTAAGATGTGGAGCACAAACCACACCGTAGAGTTAACAGTCAGTTATTACCTGCAGTAAAATATGGTCAGGAGAAGATGAAGGAGAACTGCCTGAAGGTCCGTTCAGGCTCATTTTACATACAGACGAAGGTTCATCTGATTCAAACAGTGTGAAGCGTCACTGCCTTCATCCTTAGATGCATCCATTACATTGGAATGAGCATTTATCAATCAATCCACCAGAGGGCGCCACTCTTAATTAACATATTGGCTGAATACCACGAAGAAGAGTAAAGTTTTATGAGAAGAAGAAAGTCAATAATAACAAATGGAGGAGGTTTTCCTAATGTCGATACTGATGTTGATATTGATAAAGGTAATTTTTCACTAACTCACACAGTCGCTCTTTGAAAACTTCCACCATTTCTTGAATTTAGTCTCTTCAAATGTCAACACTGCCCAGTATGGTTCCCAGTGGTATTGCAACATATTTTCAGTTTGGATTCTCATCCGTAAACTCGCAGGAAAGGGACAGAGCGCTCTGTCTGTATGTATGTGTCTTTCATGTAGAGCATGAATGGACCATTAGCGCAAACAGCAGGTCTTAATATACAATTTGGATTTTTTTGTGTGCTCGTTCATATTACACATTAAATGCTACTTCTATCTGTTTTGAGTATGAACTGAACGTGACTCTGAAGTGACCCACATGCACAAAAGAGGTCCTGACGGAATGACCACGCAGACGCACACTGTGTTTACAGAAGGAAATATGGAGGGACGCAGAATTGTGACATTTGTCGGATAAATGCGACCTGCACGTTTAGACTGAAATCACATTGTAAAATATCAGATACATATCGGATTTAGGACCACATATGAAAGTGACCTGGGTCAGATTAGTGCTGTTCAAACTGTCTTTTAATAGATCAGATACAGGTCACATATGGGCAAAAAATCAGATGTGGGACACATTTGTCTGCTTCCTGAGCGTAGCCATAGAAACAAGGAATCGTCCTGCTGTAGAAGGAGCAGCTGCACTTCGGTTCAATAAGATCCAGTTTATTATTGCAGTGTTTTCTTTTGTCGTGCTACATTGTCACTTGTAGAACCTGCGTATTCCTTCTCATAAGCACATGATGTTCAATGCCATGGATCGACTGTTAGGGAAAAAGGTTAAATATTTACACATAATAAATCCTGCTCACACTTGAACTTCTGAAAGCTAAACATGAGCTGATTTTTTTAAAACACTTTTTATTTATAAGCATTTTAATTTTTACAGAACAAGAACAAAAAAAAAAGGGAAAGGAGGTCTGGGGATGACAATTATAGCATAAACATACATACAACTTGAGCCTTTTTTTTATTAGTACTGTCACAGTTTGTAAACATTGTCCATTTTCTCCAGCGTCTTTTTCCCAGCTCTTCCTGGAGCCACAGGGTGAAAGTCATGCGTTCCATAAGTCTCATGTTTTCTACAATTGAAATGAAAAGTTCCACTGTGGATGGTTCCTTCTGCAGCCAACATTTTGTTATGGCTTTTTTAGCTGATGTCAACAAAATCTTTAGGAGGTAAACATCGTCTGAATCCAGTTCATCTGGGAAGTAACCAAGATACAGTACCGTGAAAGAGCAGCTGATGGTAAAGCCCAGTGTTTTTGATATTATTTTGGATGCCTCTGACCAGAAGGGCTGAATAAGTGGGCACAACCAAAAAATGTGCCCATGATCTGCTGTAGCCTGTCCACTCTCTCCAACACTGTGCAGAAACAGTACTGAATTTGGACTTTTGTTTAGGTGTTACAAAAAAGAAAAACGGATAAGGTTTTTCCAACTAAAGTCAGGCCATGTGTTGGAGTTTGTTGATGAAAAATGTACTTCCCATGCCTTTGTCCACATGTCCTCTGTGATTACAATGTTAATTTCTCTTTCCCATTTTTGTTTTATGTACGTTGTTGATTGTCCTTCTGCTCTTGTCCACGTAGGCCTGACCCACCTGATCACCATGGACCTCCATCAGAAGGAGATCCAAGGCTTCTTCAACATCCCAGTGGACAATCTGAGAGCCTCTCCATTTCTGCTTCAGTACATACAGGAAGAGGTACCACACACATGCAAACACACACACACACACACACATTCTAGAGGAGCCTCCATAGGTCTGTAGTTCGGTGGTGAATAATCGTATGTCCATTCCTCCGCAGATCCCCGACTACAGAAATGCAGTGATTGTGGCCAAATCTCCAGCATCAGCCAAAAGGTCAGTTCTGTGTTCGGCTGCTGCTGGTGTTAGATGGTACCTGATGTGTTAATCATGAACTGAAGCTCCTCCCTCTGCCCCACTCTGTGCTCTTTCTACACAGTTAGTTATAAAACCAATTGTATCGTATTTGCTACATCAGGTTCTGAGACCTCTGTCTAATCAACAAGATCAATACTTTTCTAATTAACCTGTTGTACTGTTGCGGAAAAAAATGATTAGACCATCAAAAGTCATAAAAACAATGGTTATGCAATCCAGTACTAACTCCTGTGTGTGTCATGTGACTAAAATTGACAGAAAAGAAAACATAAATGCCTAAGAGCACTGTTTTTGTCAGTGCAATGCCATAGATATTGATGGAAGAACTGGAGTGATTTTGGTTATTATCAAGAAAACTTGGAAAATGGATAGATATCAGCTCTGAAATTAAACTACTATGAGCTTTTTTTTTTGTTATGTTTTCATCGGGGTTTGTCTGTCTGTTAGCAAGATAACTCATTTATGGATAGACTTTGATAAAATCTCAGGAAATGTTGATACCGGCACAAGTGAACAAATGATTAAATTTTGGTGGTGATCGTTTGTAAACAGCTCCATAAAATAAAGTTCTTAACCAAAAAGTTAGCCTATTTGAGAAATGACAGGAGAAACTTTAATTTTTGACACTGATGACTTTGACTTGATCTGGCCCGTGTGCAGAACCATGAGGGTCAGAAGGATTAGTCTGACTGTTTTATTGTTGTTGTGTTTTTTTACTGGTTTTATCATGTAAATATAGGAAACTCTGCTTTGTTTGGAATATTTTTATGCTCTTTCCATTTTTATTTTTTAATGTGATTTTTCACATTAAAGTCGTATAAGTCAATATTCACTGCACTGTGTTTAATGTCGTAACTTCTGACTAAACTAAACCATAATGATGTCAATTGCAGATATTCTATTATTTTACTCAATTACCTTTTATTATTTGTATCTCTACTGTAGTGTTTTATCATCTACTTTACATTAAAACTGAGTGTCATCCTAGTTTTAACCCTGTGTTACTCTGCTGGGGATTCCAAACATGAGTAGTCCCCTGGGGTATTTACACATTCCATTACAAAAATGTTCATAGTGTTATTTTTATGTAAAATATAGTCATACTGCTAGATCAGGATATATCTACAGTCCCTGTTGAATCATTTGAATTGCTTGTAGCTGGTTGATATTGATAAGACATAATACAGCAGATAATAATAATCATAATAATAACGGTGTGCTTCAACACACTAACCACAAGTAGCATTTTATTCCATATTTATATTACAGAGTAGGCTACCAATACATAATATGTAATTATATCTACATATGAATTGTATGTAATTATATATAAATCATAACAAAATACCTGTGTTAGTCTGGTGGGGGTGACTGAACACCCCAGAAGGCCAAAGCGACATCTACCTCCAAGGACAACTGAGCCACAACTGCACCACACTACATGTGATCCACTCTTGTTGAGTTAGAAGAGTACTAGGAGGGAGAAAAAGAAATAAGTTGCCAACTAGAAATTACGAGCACTTAAGCAAAATTGGGCTGACAAAACACCCCAGGGGACTAATGCAGGGTTAATCCAGGTTATGCATTAAATGGTTCCTACCACAGGGGGGAGCCAGAGTCCAAGGCTTTCAGACTTCAGACCTGACATAACTCTTCTCTCCTGTTTGTTTGTTTGTTTGTTTTAGGGCGCAGTCGTTTGCTGAGCGTCTCCGTCTGGGCATCGCAGTGATCCACGGTGAAGCTCAAGATGCCGAGTCAGACCAGGTGGACGGACGACATTCGCCTCCTACCGTCAGCCGGACCCACGGCGCCTTCCACCAGGGGCCGTTCTGTGTGCCCATACCATGTACGACACACACACACACACACACACACAGAAAATGGATATTGTATGACATGTTTTTCACTCTATCTCTGCAGTGTTGATGCCAAAAGAGAAACCTCCCATCACTGTGGTGGGGGACGTAGGAGGACGCATCGCCATCATAGTGGTGAGACACTCCTGCAGACGGACACCTGAATGTACAGAACTAGGGATGCACAGTAACTATCGGTCTGATTAGGGCTGCACGATTAACGATTTTAAAGGGTTCATATGTGTCTAAACCCACTTTTCTTAGTCTGTGGTTCATTTCTTTGTGTATTTGGACTCTAATAGTTCAGACACTTTGAATTTGAACCCTCCAGCTGCTGCAAAACTATCTTTAGATTCATTTGGGCAAAAATCCAGAGGATTTCTATAACCTGTTTGAATTCCTGCTTAATTTGTTCTGTCTATAACGAGTTCCGTCTCCACATTTGCACATATCAGGTCCAGACTTCAGACCAACATTCCTCCAGTATTTCTCCGTAATTGTCGTCATCAGTGGTTGTTGTCCAGACTGAAAATATGTCCAAACTTGGAGCCCATTACCCTAAAATGTTCAGTTGTCGGTTGAACGGGACAGAGCAGCACAGCCAGCAACCTGGAGGGGGCGGGGCCTGAAGTGGCTCATGTTTCATTTAAAGGGCCAGCGCTCCAAACCACCTTTCTGGTGTCATTACTCAGAAATAGGGTTGAAGATGGAGCTTTGGAGTTGAATTAACCCTTTATAGGGCACTCATTGAAATATTCTGAAATTCAAAACTTCATCCTTTGTATGTTAATGGACATCATCATCTTCCCTCCTCTTGCTATAAAATATCTAAGCAGCACTTGCAAGAAAGTAAACACATGCGATAAAACAACTGTTATAAGGTCATAAACGGACAAAAACTACTCATATTCACTATTTACAGCTTCAGATTTTCAATAAAATCCCTCTGCATTATTGTATAGTTTTATAAAAACCAACATGCTTCTCACCCTCACTGAGGCATGGGATTGGCCCCATATTTAATGTTTGCAGAAACTGCCAAAACTAGTCACTTACCTGACAAAGGGTTAATAAAGAATTCAGACCCAAGCAGAGCATTTAGTTTATGGAGACCACAGGGAAATGTGGGAAAATGAAGAATTCCATTTAAAAAAGACAAATATCACTCCTTTAATGTGTGAAAACAGCAGTCGATCATCACCAAATTCAGTCTGTGACATAAATAGTACGAACTGAAAACCCTTGGTCTGTTGTCCATTTGAAGCAGACGTAGGCTGTTGGTTCTGTAGAAGCCGTTATTGGACTATTAACAGAGTTTAACACCAACTGGAAATAAGAAGAAAAGAATGGGAACTGTTGGTGTTTGGTATTGGTATTAGTTATGAGAAGCAGGAAGTTATCGGTTGTAAAAAGCAGTTACGGTGCATCCCTGTACAGAACACCCTCTGACTGTCTGTCATTGAGCTGAAAACAGGTGTGTTTGTCCCTCAGGATGACATCATCGATGACGTGGACAGTTTCGTGGCAGCGGCAGAGACGCTGAAGGAGAGAGGGGCGTACAAGATCTTTGTCATGGCAACGCACGGCATCCTGTCATCAGAAGCCCCCCGGTTCATAGAGGAATCTGCCATCGATGAGGTGAGCACGGAAAAGGAACAAAACTCAAACTAGACTCACTAATGCTGCGTTTCCACTACATGGTACCGGCTCGACTCGACTCGACTCGGCCTTTTTGCGTTTCCATTACAACAAAGGACCTGGAATCTGGTACCCGGTACTAGTTTTTTTGTTACGCCTCCGCCAAGGTTCCAGGACTGGGGACCAGATACTAAAAGGTGACGTGTAAACACTGCAGACCACTTGATTGGTCAGAGTCGTCTCTGTGACCCGCTGTTTTACAAAAAACAGATGCGGAAGTTTACAGTAAATTTAACAGTAGGTGAATCCACATGATGACAGCCTGGAAAACTACACCATGGTTTGTCGAGGAGATTCAGATGTAAAAATTCAGCATGAGCTTGACGAGACAACACGCAATGAGCGACTTTATCAGCAACTCTGAGCAGACGACACAGAAGTAACACGCCACATTGCTATGACGACCAGGAACTGAAAAGTAGGTAGTATCCTGTAATGGACACGGTCTCTCAGGCTCCATTCACACTGCAGGTAAATGTGGTTTAAATCTAATTTTTTCAAATCAGATTTGGACCATTTTCAAATGTGGTGTTACGCCCTGGCTAGGGGACCCTAGGGTGCAACATGAAGACTGTTGTCACTGTTCCTCACTCCCAAGCCACAGAGAAAAAAACCCTGGACACGGGTTGTGCAAGTTTAACAAAAAAGGTGATTTATTTTACAAGGTGCAACATAAAGATATTGAAAACTAGACAAAAGGCAACTGAAACTTTGGGGTGGGCTCTGGCCAAAACAACAAACAAAACTGCACTAATGAGAAATTAGGCTGACCTACAAAATAAAAGAAACCAAAATACAAGGTCTAACCTTCCTGACCAAAAACAGGAGAAAATGAGATAAAACAAACGGGGCAGCCCACCCCTACTTCTGAACAGGAACGCTGGCGGAATGAAGGCGGGGTTGGGAGTAGAGGAAGAGCGACGGGGGTCCGGCCCAGCTCGGCATTCTTTAAAGGTCCGCCTCCAGCCGCTGCTCCAATCACAGGGGAGAATCTGACTTGACACCTGCAACATATAATCCACTCATGCAAGAAAAAAGTGGACACACCCACGGAGTGCCACTCAGACCCACCAATGGGTCGTACCAGTGGTACTGAATCAAGTTTCAGGTTTATTTGTCATGTGTGTTCAGGGTACAAGTACCATGACAATGCAACACAGTGTGCCCTGGCTCTCTCTCCGCCCAGTATTGAAAAATAAATAAACAAATAACAATCACAGCAGCAATAAAAAAAAATACTTAACTATAAATAGCACTAGCCCTCCTATTTTAATGTAAAAACACTAAATAAATAAATACAATTATAAAACCTGGAAGTCAGGCTGCAGGTTCCCAGTGACCTGTCCTCCTTCTGGCTGAATCAGATGCATATCAGATTTTTTAAAATGCGACCACAGTCTGAACAGACATGTCGCATTTATCCGACCTTTCCAGTTCCTCCTGTCACTGGCACAGCAAACCTAGAGACCTGGAGGTACGTTATTTGAGTTTCTGACTAGTTGAATGCATTTATAATTCCCATACACACGTAAACATGTCAGTGTCCACAGGCTGACCTTTGACCCCACCACAGTGTTTTCAGTCTTTGTTCTTGTAGATCTCCAAACCTTGAACCCAGACACAGCAGAACTGTTCATATCTGTAAAAGGACCTGAGGCTTTTGAATTCTTCCACTGTGTAGGAACTAATGCCCAAAACCAGATAGTTAACTAACGGTGTGTAGGTCCAGGGGGCAGGGACCAGACGGACGTACGCTGGGGAACACCGGCGGCTCGTAGGGGTTACATCAGTGGTTCCAACCTTTTGTGGCTCATGACCCCATTTTAACATCACAGATTATCCCTTTTTTTTTTTTTTTTTTTTGCTGTTTTCTTTATAAATCTCTGAAACAACTTCAGCCCTTCTCAAAACTACCACACACTCAGCAGTTTTAACCCTTTAAATGCCAGTTTGATTACATGAATTCTCAATGATTTATTATAAAAAACACAAGAAATTAAATATTTTCCACATCGTTATCCTCAGATCATAAGTGTCTAACTCAAACACAAATGGACAAAAGTATGTGGACATGCTGAATTCAGGTGTTTCTTTTCTAACAGGGGTCTGAGATACAAAACAATAATGACTAATGTCAGAATAGAGTTTTATATTATGGGATAAATATTATTGCATTGGTTAGTTTGGTTTAAATTATTATCTTTGTTTCCAAAATGACTCACAGATGGTTTGGACTTCATTTCTCTCAACATTGATTTATTTTTTTTTATCCATGATTCTGATTTTCAATGTTCTTCCTCTAAATGTCTCTAATATTTTTCCTGCTCCGACTGTAAATAATAATTTTCTTCCACATCTAACATCTACTGTCATCACATCTGACTGAGGAAGAAAAATCTACCATTAAACTTCAGTAAAATACTGATGTTTACAAACTATATGGACATAAATATGTGGACACATCATGTCTCCAGCTGTCAGATGTCCTGTTCATGAGGATCAGACAGAGAGACTTCAATATTAAAAATCAATAGAATATTTATCCCATAATATAAAACTATATTCTGACATGAGTATTTTTTCTGTTGTCAGATTTTCCCTCGTGGGGAAAAAAACGCTCTTTTGACGTCCATTAGAACCACATTTTTTAATCTCACTGCCTTTACACGATAGAACCGTACATTCTCTAATGTCAACATTCCATTTAGAGGAAAACTAGTGAAGTTTGACATTTTTACTGTATTCCACCAGGTTCCCAGTGTAGGCTGATGCATGAAATTCTTCAAAAATGTAACAAAAAATAAAAGTTCTCACCGAATTACATTTCAAACAGAGGAGGAAATCTCTGTTTTCCAAAATCCCTGGTCCAGGCAGACGTCCATCCTCCTCAGTCTGAGTCTGCTCCAGGTTTGTGCTGTTAAAGGGAAGTTTTCCTTCCACTGTCACTAGTGTTTCCTCCTGGAGGATTCTGGTGGGTTTGTGTCCATTGGCTTCAGTCTGGTTTGGACCAACTGTATATGGAAAGTGTCAGGAGAGAACTTCTGTTAGGATTTGGTGAAATAGAAAGAAAATGGGATTAGATTTAGTGTGGATGTAAACGGGCTGAGTGAAACATGTCACACCTTCTTCTTTTCTTTTTCTTTTCTTTTTTCTTTATTTTCCTATTTATTCTTTTCCTTCTTTCTTTCTTCCTTTTCTTTCCCTCTTTTCTTCTTTTCCTTCTTTTCTTTCTTTTCCTTTCTTTTCTTCTTTTCCTTTTCTTCTTTCTTCTTTTCTTTTCCTTTTTCTTTTCTTCTTTTCTTTTCCTTTCCTTCTTTTCTTTTCCTTTTCTTTCTTTTCCTTCTTTCTTTTCTTCTTTTCTTTTCCTTCTTTTTCTTTTCTTCTTTTCCTTTCCTTCTTTTCTTTTCCTTTTCTTTCTTTTCCTTCTTTTCTTTTCTTTCTTTTCTTTTCCTTCTTCTTTTCCTTTCCTTCTTTTCTTTTCCTTTTCTTCTTTTCCTTCTTTCTTTTCTTCTTTTCCTTTCCTTCTTTTCCTTTCTTTTCTTTCCTTCTTTTCTTTTCCTTTTTCTTCTTTTCTTCTTTTCTTTTCCTTCTTTTCTTCTTTTCTTTTCCTTTCCTTCTTTTCTTTTCCTTTTCTTCTTTTCCTTCTTTCTTTTCTTCTTTCCTTTCCTTCTTTTCCTTTCTTTTCTTTTCTTCTTTTCTTTCCTTTTCTTTCTTTTCCTTTCTTTCTTTTCTTTTCCTTTTCTTCTTTTCCTTCTTTCTTTTCTTCTTTTCTTTTCCTTTCCTTCTTTTCCTTCTTTTCTTTTCCTTTTCTTTCTTTTTTCTAATTTCTTCTTCCTCCTCCTTTCTTCTTCTTCCTCTTCCTCCTCCTCCTCTCTTCCAGGTCGTGGTGACCAACACGATTCCTCATGAGCTCCAGAAGCTCCAGTGTCCAAAGATCAAGACGGTGGACATCAGTATGATCCTGTCCGAGGCCATCCGCCGCATCCACAACGGAGAATCCATGTCCTACCTTTTCCGCAACATCGGAGTGGACGACTGAACCAATGACCACACACACGCACACACACACACACACACACACACACACACACACACACCGTTTGCCTTGTCAGACCTCTGTAGTCCATGATACTCTCCACATATTACTGCTAATCCTTCCCTTGAGTGCGGTTTAGCGTAGATGACGACTGAAGTACACACACATAAGAGTGTTCCAGGGTCTCGGGTACCCGACCACACTGACCCGCCTCCTCCACCTCCTCCACCTCCTCCACCTCCTCTGGACTCAAAGACCCTGTTGGTTTTTCTTACGTTCGTCTGTCGTTATCGCCTCTTCGTGCGTGCAGTACTGAGTCGTGTACGTCTGAATGTCCGTCTGATCGCTAAAGGAGAGTCTACTGCGAGGGTGTCAGTGCCTTCAACAGGGTCAGAACTCACAACACACGGTTCCAGATCCACAACAGAACTAAGTCCAGATAAACCCGGCCGGAGGACGCAGGGTCCCGGCTCATCCACCGGAGTCGTCTTGGCGCACGTGTGCGTTTGTTGGGCTCGTCCCTTTGTTGTTTTCTGTTACGTCTAAATGTGTCGCTGATGCTGAATCCACCCGTCTGAGCGTTAGTGTAGATGTCTGTGTGGTTGCCATAGCGCGTAGCTGCTACTAATCTGGTGTCAAATCTACTAATTGCTGAAACTGGAATTTACACAGGAGTTTTTTTTCCACCAAAATGTGTCAACCTCATTGGATTTTTACAGGTTTTTTGTTTTTGTTTTTTTTTGGCAGTGTACTTGTGAAATATATAGGACGTGCCATCATGTTTTTTTGTCTTTTTCCTCTCATGGCTTCCAGCTGAGCACTAAACCCCACATACAAACCAGATGTATTTAATGTCACTGCGGTGGAAACGTTACTATTGATGAATAATAACTGTAATAATCCTTGAACACTGGGGAAATAAAGAGGCAGGAGTTAAATTATTTGACACCTAATACTGAAGTAATCGAGTAAATTTGATCTTTTTTTGACGAGCTAATATTGACTGAAGCAGGTCTTAGTCACTGTACCGGACGTTCCAAAATGTTTTGTATTTATTTTCAACACTGAATATGAATAAATAAGACCAATGATGGTAAAGGACGGTGGGTTTTGTGGTGCTTTTGTGTCGTTTTCTTCACTATCGACAGCCTGAAAATGACAATCCACAAAGGTTTTAATGACCTGTTCTTTAAACCTTTCATGCATGAATTATGATTAAAAAAAAAAAAGGATCAAGATTTCTTTTTCGGATTGATTTTATTACTCAAAATTAGGCTAAAGTTGAAATGCATTTAGAATTTTCTTTAAAAAAAAAAACATTAAAAAAAAAAAGGTTTTATTAAGATATTTAACCTCCTGAGACCCAGGAAAGTACTTTTTTTTTTTTTTTTTTTTTTTAAACTAGCGTGTTTCTACATGTGGTCGTTTTTATGTGTTGTGTATTTGTGCATGTTGTACCACATTTGTCCAGCAGTCACCGCCAAAGCATTCTGGGTATAGCAACGTTAGTGTAAGACTGTTAAATTCAAAATTAATAATATCTGCCAAAATATCGGTCCTATCGACTTGTCGTTTTCACTAGTCTGTTCATTGAGCAAAAATACATACAGCTGTGCTCATAAGTGTACATACCCTGGCAGAATTTGGGATTTTTTTGGCCATTTTTCAGAGAATATGAATGATAACGGATGCTTTTATGAAACTGGGTTTATTTCAGTATCTGTCACTTTTCCATCTTTTTCGACCCAATAATTAAAGGTAAATGTAGACAGATTTCCCCCAGGATGGACCTAATGATGACCTCAGATAAATGCACATACATTATCCTCTTGCTCTGATCCATCCCATAATTAATTAATTGTTAATCACATATTGGGTCCAAAAATAGGACCCAAATATGGACATTAAATCTCCCTAGGTGTCAGTGCATTAGATGTGAAAACGTGTGTAAATGACCTGCGTGAAGTTGGCCCCCCACCCAACGAAAATCTCTGGATAAATATTCTCATTCGTTTGTGCTTCGTTAGTGCTGGTTTGTGCCGTTAAAACTGTCATTTGTGCTGTTATGGTTATTGAGTTATTAACAATTCTTTGAAAGGTCATTCTGAGGTCACTCAGCCCCCCACTTACTCCAAATTTAACCGAAATAGTGGTGTTTGTTTGTGCTTCGTTAGTGCTGGTTTGTGCCGTTAAAACTGTCGTTTGTGCTGTTATGGTTTTATAGATATTACAAGATTTATTTTTGTCCGATGACGTCACACAGCCCCCCCACTTCCTCTAAATTGAGTGGAGATGGTTGTGTTTGTTTGTGCTTCGTTAGTGCTGTTTAAAGTTTTGTTTGTGCTGTTAGCCTTAACCCCGTCCCCCTCCAAGTTAACTCCAAAAATGGTTTGGTCCGTGTTTCCGTTCATTCAAATGCATTAAAGACACATGAAGCCCAAACAGATTCTACTGGTTCTGTCTGTTTGGGTGTTTTTCACTCCTCCTCCAGTCAAACCAGTCAAGCTCTTGGAATTTCACCCTGAACCAGAACTGCAGGTAAATATTTGTAGGTGTTTTGTTTGTTTTCTGACTGTAGAAAACAACTGCAGTGAAATGATCCTCCTCAGATCAGTTAGCTCTACCAGTGTTGTTGTTTCAGGTTCAGTTTTCCTTCTACATTTGTGTGTCTGTGCTTTGACAAACTGCAAGGATATACATGATATTTTTGCTAACAGCTGTTTTAGGTTATTGTGCTAAACAGTAATTATTGGAGTGATTAGTATTAATTGGTTTATTAGGCATTGTTTTTTCAGGTAGTTAGAGTGGACAGAATATCAAACCACAGATGAGTATTTTAGGATGCACCTTCAAACAGTGAAGTTACCAACAAAGTGGAATAACTTACATTTCATTTATTACTCATTTCAAATGTATTTATGTTACTTATGACTTTGTAGCTAAATGAATTAGATTCATTACTTTTAAGTTAATAATTATTTTCCTTCCCTAAAAACTGATGTTGAACAGGTTATTCCTTGGGGAACTAAACACACTTTATTTTATTTTATTTGAACATTCCATGACCTTAACTGTGCAGAAGAAAACCTAGAGTTGTAAACACTGCAGTGTTTCATCAGCTGATGGGACACAGTATGGAATGGACTGTCAATAATACACATGGAAACCACAAATCCAAATGAAGGAACTCTCTTCTGACTTTTCCAGTAATACTTTCTGCGTTGTCCCTCATAAAAACAGCACAGATCAGCTCATTGAATAAACTGTAGAATGTGATCGAAGAAGAGTGTTGAACATTTGGTTTATCTGCAGTGAAACATTTAGCAGGGCCTTAATGTTTACAAGTCAAACAGGGATTGGATCTCATTAGCAGAAGCTTCTCAAACGTCTGAGCAGAAAGTGTGTTTGTTCAAGGAGTCAGCACCAAACCTCCTGTAGTACTGGAAAAAAGTAACTTAATTACAGTAATATTACTAGCAGTGCACTACTGCCCAGCACTGCCTACGAACAGTAAAAGTGTAGATTGATATAATAAATCTACATGTGTATAAATATATGTATGTATATGTATAGATGGCTGGTCCTCAACCCTGGTCCTCCAGATCCACTCTCCTGGTCCTCCAGATCCACTCTCCTGGTCCTCCAGATCCACTGTCCTGGTCCTCCAGATCCACTCTCCTGGTCCTCCAGATCCACTCTCCTGGTCCTCCAGATCCACTACCCTGGTCTTCCAGATCCACTACCCTGGTCCTCCAGATCCACTCTCCTGGTCCTCCAGATCCACTACCCTGGTCTTCCAGATCCACTACCCTGGTCCTCCAGATCCACTCTCCTGGTCCTCCAGATCCACTACCCTGGTCTTCCAGATCCACTACCCTGGTCCTCCAGATCCACTCTCCTGGTCCTCCAGATCCACTACCCTGGTCCTCCAGATCCACTACCCTGGTCCTCCAGATCCACTCTCCTGGTCCTCCAGATCCACTCTCCTGGTCCTCCAGATCCACTACCCTGGTCCTCCAGATCCACTCTCCTGGTCCTCCAGATCCACTCTCCTCCATGTTTCAGATGTCTCCGTCTTCCTTCTCAGCTGACAGTCCTTCTCAGGCTTCTGCAGTGTGTGATGGTCGGCTCATCATTTGAATCAGGTGTTGTTAGAGGGATCCATCTAAAACCTGCAGGACAGTAGATCTGGAGGAGCAGGGACACAGATCTGCATTTGAAGTTGATGACTGTGAATAAAAATGACTCAGGTTTGTAGCACTGACTATGAGCAAAATAAAACATGAAAATATCTGTGTTTGAAACAGGAATACACAAATTATGAACATGAACTATGAACTGAAGGAAGGATTTTGTGAGGATATGAGCATGAATTGAACCAAAAAGTAAGAAATGATCAAATAATTCTGCAGATGAATGAACTGAAGCAGTGAAGTGATGACTGTTCAGTGGAGAACACAGCATGTGGGCATATTTGGGTGTTTTGATGCTTTTTTCTGATGCTGTTTTCACTCCACTTCCTAGGTCTTCATCCATCTCACAGATACAGAAGGTCCAAGAGCATCCTGGGTCAAGCCTCCCTGGAAAGCAACGACTGCCCCCCCCCCCCCCCCCAAAGTAAATGTGTTTCCTTAGAGCACCAGAGTGGAGGGAAATTCACTCAAAGGGAATTGTGTGTGCAGCTCTAAACCCTCCTCAGAACAGACTGTGGAGTCAGTTTTCTGTCAGAAGCTCTTGTAAACATGCATTTGTGTTTGACTCCAGTAGTGACAGAAGAACTGCAGTCCAGTGTCTTTAATGCTCCCACTATGAGCTGACCTGGATTTGAACTACAGCAATGACAAAATCAGATCTGATTCACATTAACAGAGTGAATATAATTAAAGTCGGCCTTCTTTAATTTTGGACTCTTGACTTTTTTGGACTCTTGACTACAACAGACTACTTTTCTTTCCTGGACTTTTGAACTTCTGACTTTGGTTTTTCCCCTTTATTGAACTGGAACTGATGGTAAAACTGTGTGAAAGTTATGTCGTATGGAAGAACAGAAAAAAGATCCATCAGATTGAAACTCTTTCAGGTGCACCCAAATGAAGAAATATAAACAGTTGTTTTTTCCAAACAGAAGGACATAATAATAGAACTGGTTGATCAAACCTTTGTTTTGTATATATTGTACATATTTTCTGGTCAGTACATGGAACCACTTTTACCTGCAACTCATGTCTCCTGGTTTCATTGCATTCTGTGCAGCAGTTTAATTATTCCCTCGTGCGATCTGATCCTGGAAATCTTCTGGATTCTCTTAACATTCATTCCAAACGAGCCTATAGCAAATCCACCTGGTACTGCTAATCATTAAATCCTAATCATATAGCACTTACTACAATTTACTAGACTATTACAGTTTGAGATAAAAAAGAAAAAGAAGAAACTCCAGACAAATCTGTTTACAGTTGAATATATTTATTGAAGTTTGACATTTCACAGACAGAGGAAATAATGTGAATATTTTCATCTATTTCTTCATCGTTTCCATGTAAATCCATAGTTCAGATATTTGAGCAGAATCATCCAAATAAGTCGAAGGTTTGTGATTTATTAAATGGATTAATTGGATTTCAACTTCAGTCAATTTAATCAGAAAATATTAGAAAAACAGATGAATCATTTCAATGTATTTGGTCTGAAATATTACCGTATAACCTCCGTCTGAGCTGATGTGAAAATAATTACAGTGTTTACAATAATTCCATGTGTTTGTCTGTGAACAAATAGAAAACAACTCAACAAACATTTAATATTTAATGTTTTTTCTGATTTCAAATGAAGACAGTATATGAGTGTATTTATTACAGCTGATGAACAGAATCTTTACTGTTATTATTGAATATTGAATTCTCCTGAACACTTGTATCATTTAAATGTTTAAAATCAATCCCATCATGGAAACACATTCACAATCCCAACATTTGAATTCAAGTTCACATTCAAACACCATCATTATCATTGGATTAAATCACAGGCATCAGAATGTGTCAAACCAGGATTATTCTCAGCACTAATGTGAGTATTTCAGTGCATTTGGATCCAGATTCATACACGTTCAGACAGTTTACATCATCACTAAGTTTAGTGACTCCAGTAAATCAGAGAAAATCTGTACATTTGATGAATTTCTTACTCAGTGTCGACAGGAGTGATGATCAGAGGAGCAGAGTTTAGACCTCCAGCATTCATATATGGACTGAAGTATGGGAGGAGTTTCTGATTGAAGCAGCAGCCAATGAAGGAGTAGATGAGAACTGAAGAACCTACGTCATAAAAGGAGACCAGACCCTCCTCATAATCCACAAACACCCCCACCTTCTGAAGACCAGACTTCACAGACAGAAGGACAGCAGGACCAGCACAAGCTTTGTACTCATTTCCATTTCTCAAACAGATGGTCCAGTATCCGTTCCGAGGACTATAGATGATCTCTCCTTTCCTGTTGATGGACTCTCTGACCACTCCTAAATCCCAGTCAGTTTTTCCTTTAACCTGAACCTCAAAGTAAAACCTGCCTGAAGAGAACCTCTGCTTCGCTAAGATGCAAGCATAGTAAGAAAACCTCTGTGTTTTGTCTGGAAGGTTCTTCCTTTCATCACCATGATGAACCTGTTTTCCATCATCAGACAGGATGAGTGTAGGATGTGCTGTATCTGGATCCAGAGTCAGATCCACCTCATACTGTTGGACTCTCTTCAGCTCAGCTTTAACCACCTTCTTCATGTCTTCTGTCAGTTTGTCCTCCAGCTCAGACACAGCTCTGGCCACAGTCCCCTCATATGATGGTGGACGGACGCTGACCTTTGTCCAGGTCTTCATGGATGGAGCAGCTTTGAAACATGTGAACCTCTGGACAAAGTGGAGGTGGTCTTCAGAGCCTGAGAGCTGCTCCACCTCAGTGCTTCTCTTCTCCAGCTCACAGATTTCCTGTTCCAGCTCTTTGATGAAGTCTTCAGCCTGTTTCTTAGTGCTCCTTTGCTTTTCTTGGATCTTCTCTTTGAACTGGTCCAGACTTCTCTGAACAGACTCCATCAGAGCAGTGTAGACCTCCACACCTTCTGCTGTCTCTGTGTCTGCAGCGTTCTTACTGAGCTCCACTGACCGTTGGATCTCCTGGATCTTCAGTCGTCTCTCCTGGATCATCTGCTGAATTTCAGCCTGTGTCTTCTTCAGCTTTGGTTTCTGTTTTTCATGTTCTTCTTGCAGAGGAGTAACGTCATGACTTTTGTGGTCTGAGTAGGTGCAGTGTTGACAGATACATGTGTGGTCGGTTTTACAGAACAGCTCCAGAGGTTTGTCGTGTTTCCTACACATCCTGTCCTCCAGGTTCTCCACAGGGTGGATCAGCTGATGTCTTTTCAGTCCTGAACGTGTCAGATGAGGTTCCAGATGAGTCTGACAGTAGGAGGACAAACACACCAGGCAGGACTTCAGGGCCTTCAGTTTGGGTTCAGTGCAGTCGTCACAGGGAACTTCTCCTGGTTTGGCAGCTTGTTGGTCTGAGCTGGAGATGTTTGGTTCATGTTGAGCTTCAAGTCTGAACTGAGCCACCATCTCTGAGATGAAAGTGTTGACGTACAACTCAGGTCGTGGGTCAAAAGCTTTTTGACACATGGGACACTGGTAGATTTCATTAATATCCCAGTGTTCAGAGATGCAGGATTTGCAGAAGTTGTGTCCACATGGTGTGCTGACTGGATCAGTGAAGACCTCCAGACAGATGGAACACAGGAACTGATCTTCAGATCGGACCCGACCGGCAGCAGCCATATCTATGGACCAACAGAACATACACATCAGTGAAATCACCTGCTGGTTTGGGCTTGTAATGGAAATATTACTTATCAGGCCTTTAGATTACACCTTGGCTGGGCCGACTAACGGTGTGCCCAAATTAAATGTCCCCAAATTAGTGTCCCCAAATTAAAAATAAAAAAAGGCCAGAGCAGAGTGTAAACGAAAGTATTGACTCACTCGCCCCTGCTTTTTTCCTCCCGTAAAACACATCGGTTATAATATACAAGGCTTGTTCATAACGACAGAGAAAACATTGACAACAACACATATGTACCGAACAGGAAAGCACAAGTATTCATGCTTCCCGCAGAAGTCATATTTTGTGATAACGTTAGCACAAACACAGAATCCAAATGCAGAACTCCGACAACAAAAGTTAGTTCCAAAAGGTTTATTGTTCACACACAGGTGAAAAAATATAATAAGTGACAGAATCTTGAGGATAATGGTTGGGGATTTTCTCCTCAGATTCGTCCTCCGGATCGAGGGCAGCAGCCCGTCTCCCCGAGCGGTGTTAGGAGTCTTTTCCCCGACTGGGGAAAAGCAAAGGGAGGTCAGGGACGGAAACAGGTCATACACAGGCAGGCTAACAATCGAGCAACAGGACATAAGGACTAGGCAAACTCACGTACCGGTAGTCAGGGCGAGAAGGTCAAAACCAGATCCGATGAGGCAGACAAAAACCGACAGAGATCAGGCAGAAGACGAAAAACCGAGGAATCCAAAACAGGTCAAAAAACAGGCAAACAAACGAGGTCAAGTACGCTGGTCTGAACTACTGGAGTTACAAACTGGCGACTGACAAGGGGAAAAGACAGGATTTAAATACACAAAAGGGAGGGAAGACAACTAGACACAGGTGAAGCAAATTAGGGCGGAGACAGGTAATCAGGACAGAGGTCAGGATGAGCGGGGAACAGGAAGTAAAGACGACAGACAAGACACATGAGGGAAAACTTAACAAAATAAAACAGGAAGTGACACACAAAACATAAAAGACAGACAAGACCAGACTATTGTCTGGCAGCAGGTATGACATATTTGCGCCGTTTGATTGGTCTAAATCACCCGTTTCGGCCAATGAGAGGTGATGAGAGCTTGGAGATTGACTCGTACGTTGTACGCCAAAGGTTTTCTCTCAACAACCATGCCTCGTGGGCGACCTATAAGTTCAGGCCGCTCACATAACAAACGCAGTGAAACATATGACATATGAATTATCTGCCTGCATGCAGTCCTGTGATTTTGGAATTAAAATCAGCTGGCCATATGCTGATCAATACTTCTGGAAATTAGACTTGTGGAATCCATGCCTTCATACTCTTGAATATATCTGAAATAGTCTGAGAAAACAGGAATTACTGTTGAAAAATCTAATCCCGCACCCACCCCCTCCGCCGATTCCAGCATCTGATGTGCCCAAATTAAGGTAATCTAAAGCCCTGCTTATATCCATATATATTTCATATATCATATAGGCTTCTAACTCTGTTTCAGATATATTCATGCCACTGTGTATTATAGAGCAGTTTGGACCTCTGTGTGTTGTGTCCACAGTAGAAGGCCAAACCAACATTTCTCACAGGGGTCTGATCTTTAAGTTCCTGACACTAACCAAAACACTTTCCACACATCATAATTTTCTCATGGGACACAGAAGACTACAGGGTGATTGTATTTTTGGGTTCAGACCGTCTCAGTCTTTGTCTGAGCGGTATCTCTTTCTATGGAGCTCCAAATAAAGGGATTTCTTTGACACTGAACGTTTGATCTTATCCTTAATTATTATAGACGAATTAGTAGAGTAATATTTTTTCCGTAACAGGCTCTGACAGTCAAATCCAAAACTCACATTCATAACCTGGTGAAGATGGAAAGGAAGATCATGGGGACCCCTGGTCCACTCATGACGCAAGACTGAAATACAGACCACCATCACATGTCCTGCTTCCAGAGTATGTTCTGTTGACTTCAGGCAGAAGGTACAGAGTCCTGCTGTGCAGGTTCAACCCTTTAAACATTCTGTTATCCCCCTGTCAATCAAGGTCATTAATGAGCAGTTAGGTGGAGCTACCAAAAGGAGGAAGTCACATGATGTGTACAAATGTATGTATGTGTGTATGTGAATATTTTAGGTTTTTCTTTATATTATTTTAACTTACTTATTATATGTCACATATTTTATGTATTTTTTCAGTATATGTTCTGTTTTCTGTTGCAGTTCAGCTTGTTCTTGTCTTTGTTTCAGCCAAATTTCTCCCATTGGAGAAAATAAAGTGAACCTTGAACCTTGTATTTTTTATTATATAATAAGTGTTTTTCTAAATGTGATCATTTCCATAAAAGTCGTTTAGGTCTTCATATAAGTGTGATTGGTCAGTCACATGACTCTACAGCAGTGTTTCAAATCCATGACGTCAGTCCAATACTTTGGGTCTGATTTCCTAAAGGTTTGTGTGATCTTAGTAAATCAGGCCCTTTGACTTTGAAATGTTCAGGAAGTTCATTGAAGTGTAACTGTAGAAAATGTTAGTGGTGACAAAACCAGGAAGAGACCAACAGTCCAAGTCCAGACCATCTAAAGGACATGGGCTGGAATCATCTAGAATCCATGTAAATCCTGTTGGTTTGTCCATGTGGTTCAGTGAGAGGAACCATTTCAGGAGAGTTGGTGTGAAATGAACAGAGGAACTAGTGTTTGTGTCCAAACCATATACAGTACATGGATGAAAGGGAATATTTTAACAACAAAAATACAGCACCCCCCCCCCCCCCATCTAGTCTCTAAAATGGTTTGATCCCCCTCCTCCCTCCTCCCTTTCCCAGACTGGGACTCTGGGCTCCACCTGTACAGAGCAGTGCACAGGCGCTGCCTTCTCCAGTTGGTTCAGTAGTGGAGGAAGTACCTGGGTTCAACCAGGACATGTGTTTACTTCTACCACTGAATACCAACACATTATTATCAACACCAGTCCATGTTTTTGCTGCATTTAAACGTAGATCTCTGTTTGTGCTGTTAGGTGGGAGTTAGCTGATGTTTTTTCTGTCTAGGAAATGTTCCATGTGGTTCAGTCCACCTCTGTCCTCTGTCTTAAATAACTTTGATCAGATTTGATGGTTTAGTCAGAGTTTCTCACACTCACCGCTGTTTGTAGAGACTCTGCTGAGACTGGAAACAGATCTGATGAAGTGGGTTTAAGGTTTGTTGGACGGTTCCACACACACGTCTGCAGCTCTGCTCACACTGGGAACAACTTTCACTTTCATTTCTGGGAAGTGATCTGTGTTCTGTGGAATGTGGTTCCTCCTCTGATCTGTTTCCTGTTTGATCTGATGGTGAAACCTGAGTGTGTGTTGTTTGATCACAGAGCACAGACGACATGTAGAAGGGTTGTGGTTCTGTAAATACATGTGTGGAAGTGTGGATGTTTAGAAACAGCAGTTAGAGCATTATCTGTGCAGTCAGCTGTTGAAGCTGCAGGTTCGGCTGGAAAATATTCCCCGTTGTCAGACTGTTGTGTTCTTTTGTGTTGTTGTGTCTGTGTTTGGATCCTCCTTTTACTGGGTCAGTCCTGTGCACATGTTTTGATTCTGTTTCAGTCACTTCAGGGATAGTGGGGGTCACCAGTCTGTGGCAGCGTTATTTTGGGGGTCATGAGTTTGACAGTGTGTGAAGCCCTGGTCTATGTAGTGGGGGTCTGCTGGTGTAAATCTGCAGAATGCTGTCAGGTTTCAGGAGCCGTCCATGAATATGAAGTCAGTATTGGTGTTTGGACCTAATATGAGCACAGCTGTCCCAAACAAAAACACAAGACAAACACAAATATATGACAAAAGTGACTGAGGAAAGAAAAGTCCATCTGTTCTCACACAGAAGGAAGAGTTAGAGTCCAACCTGAAATGTTTAGACACAGTAGAAGAAAACTGAAAAGGAAATTACAAACGCTCACATGTGTTTGTAGTGACGTCGATGACTGCTGATGACGGAACAGGTGTGGAAGGGTTGGACCATTTCAGAGAGGAATGGTCCAACCACTACCCCTGACAACTGTGTTTAAAGGAGGAGAGCCAAGGGGGAAGACCAAGGGGGAGGGGTAAGGGGGAGCAACAAAGGAAGTAACAATGAGAGATACTGAAATACTATTAAATAGCAAAATAAAATAAAAAATAAAAAAACAGAGCAAAAACAGTACCCCCAACCCTAGCCCCGCCCCTCTCCCATTCAGTCACACATTCATACCTAACTCAGGTGCAGAGGACAGTTCCAGGTAAATACAGTAGTTATTACACATTGTTGATTATTCCATGTGGTTGGTTATTGGGTGAAAAAAAAAATAAAAAATTTTACAATAATCTACACCAAATTTATATTTTTGGATCAGTAATTATTTATATTTTCAGGAAAATGTATTTAGAAATGAGAATAGATTGGTGAAAAAAAACATTTGAGTATTTTAGTGAGTGTGAATGTTTGTACAGTGACCCAGTTTAGTGCCGTCATTCTGGGTTCATTTTATAAACTATAAATAAACTACATTTATTCAAATACACTGATATTTGACTGTTATATTATTTATGTCATATTCTAAACACACAGTGTTTAAAACTAGTAAATGCATGTATCTATGCAAAATACATCTGAATATAATATTACTTGTATGTTGTAAATATTGTAAATAAATGTATATGATATTGATAATTGAAATAAAAAATGTTTAATTTGATATTTCCTTTTGTTGTCCATCTGTGACACTGACATTTGTCTAAACTCTTTCTGTTTAGGTTTGATCATATATTTTTGTTCTCTAACCAGTTATTGGGTTGTAAAATAGAGGGTTTTATCAGACTAAATACAGGGTTCTGATTGTTATGAAATGATGAATTCTCCTCATTTTTCCAGTATTTTGCTCATTTTCTCTTCACTTTAGAAGGATTTGTTTGCTTTTATGCAATATTTTCAAAGGTTTTTGGTTCATTTTTTCTTATTTTTCTAGTATTTTGTCCATTTTATTCTAATTTTACAACTTTTTATCCTTTGAATAAATGAGGTGAAACTGTATTTTACACCAATTATTGACATGTATTGATAGGATTAGTGGATCAGCAGGTATTAAAGCTGCAGTATGTAGGATTGTGGCCAAAACTGGTACTGCAATTACATTCAAAATACTGTAGAACGTGGTATCCTCTCCTCCTCCCCGCAGGCTAGGGGTTGCCAGATCCCGCATGAGCATCCACTACTAGCGTTTCCTCTAATCCTTGCCACCACACCATAAATTTCATACAAAAAATTCATCACCAGACTTACTCTACATAAGTCTAATATATAACAGGCCAGAACAAATGTCCTGCACACTCAAATGAAAATTTGCGAAGATTCAGGAGCTCTAACCCCCCCACCACCACCACTGAACCACGGACGCCGAACTACCGACACCCCACCACCACCACCGAACCACGGACGCCGAACTACCGACACCCCACCACCACCACCGAACCACGGACGCCGAACTACCAACCGAACCCCCCGACAGAACCACGGACACCGAGCTACCGAGCCCCCCCCCGACCGAACCACGGACCGAACACCCCCCGCCCCCCCTGACCGAACCACGGACACGAACACCCCCCCCCCCCCCCGCTCCCCCCGTTCGGATAACACACCGCTAAATGAACAGGTCACTTCCACAGAAAACACTGAACTACAAGGAGCTACCATGGACAGAGACAAGTCCTACACCGGTACCTGGTCTGTTCACCAGTCCCGGACCGCCAGTCTCTTCACCGGGGCCAGGAGAAGAGACTGCTGCCCGGCCCTGGGAGAAGGGACCAGGTGAAGAGGCCGCGACCCCAGCTCTCAGTGGCTCTTACCGGTGGTCAGACTAAGGCAGGGCCAGCGTCGGTCTTCAAATCCTTCTCCTCTTTCAGCCGTCTCCATGTTTCTAAATCATCTCCTTGTTTTATTTCTCACTTTGTCACGATGTATTTGGGAATAATAAGAGTCCTTTTAGGTTTAATAACGTCAGACATTTGTGATCAGAAATGTTCCAGCTGCAGCCCACGGGGATCTGGCAACCTGGAGCTGAAAGGCTTCTGACTCTGTGATTAGCAGACAGGTGATGGGCGGAGCCTCAGACCAAAACACACAATGTCAACATAAACATCATTTCGGGGCTGACACTGAGCTTTTCAACTGCACATATTCTGGCTGGACTACTACTGTCAGTGAGATCAGTATTTGAAATGAACATGATTCCTTAATGTCTGGTGACAGTCAAGGCAATTTTACAATTACTTAGAACATAATTCCTACATACTGCAGCTTTAAACAGTTTAGATCAGTAGATGGTTTTGCTTTTCAGGGGCATAGAATTGCGTAGGGACTCTAGGGACTCGTTCCTACCAACATCCATCCACTACTGTGTACTCACCAAGGTTATAATAGTTTTGGATTTTTAATTATAGTTTAGTTTTAATTAGTTTTGACTTTTTTTTTCTCTTATTCAGTTAGTTTTAATTAGTTTTTAGAGCAGGTTTGTTAGTTTTTATTAGTTATTGTTTTTTTCTGAATGCTTAGTTTTAGTTTAGTTTAGTTTAGTTTTAGTATTAGTTTTAGTTATTTCATATATTTTATCTTCCTCATCATCCTATTCAAAGAAATTAGTGAGGCGCGGATATGGGCTACCCTGGACACTTTATTTGGGGGTCGGGTTAGGGCAGCTCATGGACTGAGCAGAGACACAATGTACCGTACAATGTATAAATTCCCTATAGCAGGTTGAGGGGGGGTGCAATCCATACACAACGTCACTTACGTGAAACAATGCGAAGATGTGCAAAGCATGAGAGGAGATGCACAAAGCAGCCAGCAGTTAAACCAGATAGAAACATATATAAACCAGCTAACCAGCAGTTAAAGCCGATAGAAACATATATAAACCAGCTAACCAGCAGTTAAACCAGATAGAAACATATATAAACCAGCTAACCAGCAGTTAAAGCAGATAGGAACCTATTATAAACCAGCTAACCAGCAGTTAAAGCAGATAGGAACATATTATAAACCAGCTAACCAGCAGTTAAAGCAGATAGAAACATATATAAACCAGTTAACCAGCAGTTAAAGCAGACAGAAACATATATAAACCACTTATAAACATATATAACCCAGTTCCTCATCAGTAAACCACACCTTAGCAGATTTCTCATCTCTTAATCATCTCCAGTTCCATTATTATCCAACTTTGCTTCAGTTCAGTTCAGCTAGCTGTTGCTAGTAACATCAAACGTTTTTGAACATTCTAACAGGTTCCATACCTCTGTAATTGGATTAGTTTTCCTCCTCCTCTTTTCTCCTCTTCTAAACTGTGCAGTTCAGGGCTTGGAAGGCCTTTTCATGGTGATAAACTCTCCAGTTTTAACCTGGATGCTAGTCCTGTTTGACTCTGTCCTTTAGCTCAGCTCTGTCTGTCACTCACGCGCACACACACGGTACGCCAAAAAAAAAAAAAAAAAAAAAAAACCCAGACCCATGTATGACTACAGTAAACCCAGACAGGACTGTGCTGCTGTGTCCCAGCTTTAGTCTGTATGTTCCAGGTAGAGTGGGGACCAGAAGACGACTGGAAACCACCAGTGACCACACATGACAGACTGTGAAGTGTCGTATGGTGTCACCAGCTCAAACTGCTGGAGCCAAAGAAATTAATTTCATATCAATCCGACATTGACAAAGACGAAAACGAAGGGAATTGTATCCATAATTTTTATACGTTTTAGTTAGTTTTGTAAGCTCACAATACAGTTTCAGTTAGTTATCGTTTTTTTCTTTTAATTAGAGTTTTTATTTATTTCAGTTAACGAAAATGTTTTTTCAATTTTAGTTTTCGTCATTTCGTTCGTTTTCGTTAACGATAATAACCTTGGTACTCACTATCAATACAACCACTGTCTGTAGTGTTTAGTCAATGATTCTGGCACACAAAGGGTTAAAAGTTGGTCTCTGCCAGAAGTCCCGCCTCTAACTTAGATATCAGTCTCTGATTGGCTCTTTGCTTTTGCTAACATACACATGATTGGCCCTCCCCGCTGTCACTCCATCTACTTATAAAAGGAACCTGCTACACTCCAAAAAGTGAACCAGGGCAGTTGTTCACTTCATGTTCGCAGTTCATTTTCACTTAACACATAAAAGGTGTTTGTTGGGTTAAATGGATTTTTTTGTTATAGTAAACTATATGTAATTATGTCTGATGTTGTCCCTGCTGAATATTTTTGTGTTGTTTGAACACAAATTATTTTAGTTCAGCAAATTAGCACCAGGATACCACTGCTATCCAGTAGGAGGCAGTAATAGCACAGCAGCTGCCACACAGAAGAAGAAGAAGAAGAAGAAGAAGAAGAAGAAGAAGAAGAAGAAGAAGACTTTCTTCCGCCCACCAGTTTTGTCTTCACTTTTCTCTTTAAAATCCTTTTCATAAACAGGATATCAGTGTAGACTGCTCCTTTTGTAATCAGTCAGAAGAAAATGTATATCATCTGTTTTGGTCCTGTCTCTTCTCACATATTTTCGGGCAAGATGTCTGTTTTTTATTTGTCAAAATATTGTTTCTGATTTTTCTTTTACTTATTCAAAAATATTATTTGGTATCTTCTCATACCCTGCTAACAAATCAGATCAATATTACATAATCAACCTAATTCTATTTTTGGCAAAATACCACATTCACAAATCCAAATTCTCAAATCTCAAACCTTCTTTTTTAAGTTTTAAAATTGAGCTTACCCAGTATATTTCAAATATTCAGTACTCTAAAAATAGAAAAGCTATCAAAACCACTGATTTCTGTAACAGTTTGGAACTTTGTGTAATTTGATCTATCGTTTTTGTTTGTCTGTTTTGTCCCCTGGCTGTGTTCTGTTCTGTTCTGTTTGTGTCATGTTATTATTTTAACCCTTTCATGCATAGTGGTCACTACAGTGGACAGCTGTTCTCTTGTGTATTCATGGGTTTGGTTGTTTTAGTTCCAGATCAGCCAATATAGTGGACGCTTCTGCATCATCCCAAACACTGCAGTTCATACAGTTCCTGTAACTTTGCTGTTCTTGATAAACCTGATCTGCACAAACATGTTTTAGTGTAAATAATTGCTAATTGTTGTTAGGCTGTGACAGTTTTCTTAAACAAAAAGGTTTTTTTTTTTTTTTTTTTTGCATATTATCTCCATGAAGTGAGTAACAACTAGTATTAGAGTACGCTAAAATGTGAGAAAACAGCATTAAAAATGTTTTTATTTCATAGTTTTCACACAGTATATCACTTTCTAATGATGGGTTTTAAATATATGTGTCTTTGCTTCAAAAATGAAACACATGGTGTCCAGCTGAGTGAACATTTTTGTAACGCCATGAAAAATAGGTTCATAAAAAAACTTCAGTTGCATTGTTTTTTTTCACACCTAAAGAGGAATAAAATCACTCAAGAAAAAAATCTTGACTAAGGTTCTCATCATTTATGCATGAAAGGGTTAATATTGCATTGTAAAAAAAAAAAAAAAATCCCTTTTCACACTGACGCCATATTTTGATTTTCGCGGTACAGAGTGAATGCACAAACGTCACTTCCCCCCCAGGCCACGCCCCTCTCAGTCAGACTGAGCGGCAAAAACAAACCGGCTCAACATGGTGGAGTATAGCAGTAACTACAGCCAGACCAGGAAAACTGTGGAATAGAACATGAAATTAAAGACAACTGGACTGGACATGGATCCATCCAAGCTACCAAACAACCAGTGTTCTACCAACACTGATCTGGGACAGAAATCACCTATCCTGACATTTAGATGAACCTGAGTTCAACGGCGGGAAAATCCCCAATGCAAAGGCTGAAAGCATCCAACAGACCCAGAGTTGTGTCCATCCTGGTCCTGGTTCATTAGAGGATTCCAGCTGGTGAGTGCTTTCATTCAACATACTATTGTTTTGGAGGTTTTGTGTCAGTGCAGACGGATTTTGTTGGCGGTGATTTGGGCGGTAAAGGCCCAGCAGTAGTGCTCACAGTTCACTACTGATTTACTGGAGTTGAACCCTTAGTACTGACCCAAGTGAGTGGATGATCTACTGGTACTGTGGAGATTTAAGGAGAGTTCACATCAAATACTGGATCCAACACAGATCCAACAGCTGTGTGCTAGAGGAGCCCCTGATTTGGAAAACTAGGTTAGCCTCAGTTTAAGCTAGTTTACAAATCATGTAGAGCACAAGGTTCACAATCACACAACTGAAGACACAAACCATTCAGTTCTGAAATCTAGAACTAAATGACAGATGCTAACATGAAGAGCTTTACTAAGAAGGAACGTTAGCCAAAACCAGATGGAATTTAAGGGATGATTTGACACCAGAACACAGCAGAAATGAACGTTAGCTGACACAGATCCAGGTTTGGTTGTCTGGATTCCAGTTCTTTCTGTGAATGTCAGTGATCCATCTGCTTCTTCTGTCTGTGGCTTTAGGTCTCCGCTAAAACGAGAGCTCCCAGTGCTTTGAAACCTATTTGTGCGATCAATGGCACAACAGCTCTGCCCCATTTTTTAGATTGTTGTAAAGTTTTCGCAGTATTCAAGCCAAAGCTGTCACTCATCTGCCTCTGTCTGACACTCAGTGGGCGGAACCACGGTGACTTCTGCTAGCGGTGACGTCACTATTCAAGCAGCGCAAGGTAAGGGAACATTTTTAAAAGCTAGCTGTGTATGGTCATGTCTTGATAATGAACTTGAAAATATTGTGTTTGTCATTCAAGACTACTGATGTCAAATAGAGCAACTGTTCAATTTCAGATTTATTTCTGTTTTTACATCAGGGGGTAGATATAAATGCTTATATATCCTGTTTGAACACGTTAGCAGTTAGCATGCTACATCCATTTAAAATGCCAGCGGCTAAAAAATGAGCTAGTGAAATGCTAATGCTAACAAGAACGGTTACGCTCAGAGTTATTTAGTTCTAAGTTGTGACCTATGACATGTGTGCAGCGGGGTTCAATGATTATTAATGGTTTTCGGAGCACATCCGCTTGCGGCCCGGCCTGATGGAAAACACCACAGACCTGGTGAGTTGTGCGGCTTCTGTGTCCGGCGGCGCCCGGTGTCTGTGAGCCAGAGCGGAGGGTCCGACACGGAGGCGGAACCCCGCTCAGAAAGCACGGCTTTTAAGGTTCAACGACTGCACCACGACAAAAAACAGAGAAATAGAATCAAACCAAGACAAGGTCTGAAAGAGGCACAAGCAGGTGTCCATTCGGCGCACACGTCACCCGCAAACTCCTGTGGAATATTCCCTAAATGGACACATTCATGACTGTTTGGCTGTTTTTTTTTCACTGTCCGCTTTGGCAGCCCTCAGTGCACTTCACTGACCTCAACTGTAATGAAATAAAACCTGTCAAGGAACACTTGAACACACATTCACGTAGGTTTTAATAAAAAACGACAACAAAAAACAAAAACCTAGATTTTACTGAGACTTTCCTATTTTCAGGTCACAGCTGATCGCACAGAGGAGTCAAATACAGTCAATTCCATCAGATTTAATAAAGATGCGGCTGTTGCAGGTGAATTAAACTGAAGCCAATTTAACCCTTTCATACATAGTGGTCACTACAATGAACAGCTGTTCTACAACTGTTCTCTTGTACATTCATGGGTTTGGTTGTTTGAACACAGTGGACACATCATCACAAACACTACCATCCATACCAGTACTGTAACTTTGCTGTTCTGGATAAACCTGTATAATATGTTTTAGTGTGAGTCAGTTGCTAGTTGTTATGAGACTGTAACTGACAGTTTTGTTAAATAAAAACTTTTTTTTGTTTTGCATATTTTCTCCATGAAGTGGAGTAATAACTAGTATTAGAGTATGTTAAAATGTGAGAAAACACCAGATTAGCTGCATTAAAAATGTTTTTATTTCATAGTTTTCAGACATATCACTTTCTGGTGATGAGTTTTAAATACATGTTTCTTTGCTTCAGAAATTAAACGCATGGTGTCCAAATGAGTGGACAGTTTTGTAACTCCATGAAAAATTGGTTCATTAAAAAATTTCAATTGTGTTTGTTTTTTTCATGCCTAAAGAGGAATAAAATCACTCAAGAAAAAAAAAGACTAAGATGATCATAATTCATGCATGAAAGGGTTAAAAAGAAGCTTAAGCCGAGTCTGAAACATCCACTGGTTTTGTCGTAAAGGCTGAATCCAGGCTGACGGAGGGAAAACACCGTTAAATGGGTGTATTTTTGGGGACGATCCGGTTCAGAGTCTGCAGGTTGACACCACCACCACCTCTGGTTCTGTGTCTCCCTCTCCCCGCTGTCAGTCAACCTCACTGTGCCTCTGTCTCTGCACTGGTCAATGCAACAGCTGTGTCTGTCTGTCTGTCAGAATTTAACCAGAAAACAGACACAAATTATAGAGAACTCATGAAGCAAATTATAGAAGGACTAGGATTTCCTACATTTTAATGTAAATACCATAACATCTGATGTGAATTAGCAATTAACAAGAACAACTATAAAACAGTAGTAATTTTAATTTTAAATTTTATTTTTTTAAATTTTATTTTTATCCTGTTTGATTATTAATTTATATTCTCATACATGATGTTGTTTTATTTCATTTATTCATTTTTGCATTGATTTAACAGCATCATGTTACGTTATCCCTGCCCTCTTTACTCCAATTCACTTAATTTATTCGAAGTGCCATATTTTTTGCATTTGTAGTACACATCTCTCTTATTGTGTTGCTTCTGTTTTAGTGTTTTTAGTTGCTTCTTGTATCCTGCTGTTGTGCCCTCGGTCAAAGCACTTTGTAAACTTTGTTTTTAAAGGTGCTATACAAATACAGCTATTATTATTATTATTATTATTATTATTATTATAGTAAAAAAACAGGCAGCTACACATTAGAAGTAATAATAATAATAATAATACTAGATGTCTACAGGCAGGTTTACTTTAGTCAGATGTATCAAACTGTCATGCCAATCATATCAAATGGCCTAATATTACTTGGGTCATAAAGTTCAAACCCCGCCATAATAAATGGTTTTAGATCAGACAGGTAAAGTGTCACTTGCTTTTTTTTCCTTTTTAAGCATGAGACATAAAGTGAGTGCCATAAGCCCAGGGAGATTGAGCTATACATGTAAATTATCTGTTATTATAGGCCGCTTTTTGGGCACATCATTACCAGGGATATGTCATTTTTTTTTAGAATCAGTTCTCATTAGCTGGAAAACTGAAAATTGAATACTATGTAGTCTTTCAGGTCAATGCAGTACCAAATAAATGACCACTATTCACTGCAATTTTTCAGGTTCTGACTGATTAAAGTGCTTTGATGCTCACTCATCTTGATAACTGCATTACAGGTATGATCACTGAATTGTTTCCTCTGCTTGAATATTTTGTTTACTTATCTACCATGAAGGAATCTCATTTAAATGCTTAAATGTTTTCAGTTTCAGCTCCAATTGCAGTGCATTTTGCTGATCCCTCTTTTTGAAGAACAGGCTGCAGCTGTGTGACAGTGTTTACATTTGGTAAGTATTAAGAGTGAATATTCTCTAAAGTTTGTATTTTTTTTAGGGTTTAGAAGTTAAGCTTTCTTTTCTTATAGCAATTTTCTTTATTTCCACCTTTCAACGGGGCAGTGCAAAGGTTGCAGTTTAAAGGTCCCTAGTAGATGTCAGTTACTTAAACACTTAAGGTTAAAACATCCATATTATGGGCGCAGGTACCCATATCCCTGCCCATATCCTAGTTGTCCATGCACATTGAACTCATGGAACGCTGTCAGGTCACATCTCTGTCGAGCCCATAACAGAGAACAGTCTCAGAAAACATCACTGGCCACATTCAGCTGCCATGCATGTGCATTCTCTTAAGTTTCTACCTAAAGGGACTATTTTATCCATATAAATCAGCATCTCATTCCATTGCCCACCAGATGGTGGTGCTGTGAGTCAGATTCACCGCTCATGACTTTGTCAAAAAAACCCTGACTGTTCACACATGTTCAGTCCCTCAAAAATGCAATGGAAGACCCAAAAAAAACCTCCATAATAATAATTATTAACTAATCAAATACAGTGGGGCCTTCACAGGCTGTTGCATGGCCGACGCTCAGGCCCTAATTAAACTGAATGACATTTTCATACTTAAACATATTTTACAGGAAACAGTAACCCACCTATATCAAACAATGACCTTGACTTTGTAAAGTTTATGCTGATTATTTAAAAAATAAATTTGTTTAGATAAAAATCTAACCATAAAAGTGCTCTTTGGCATTTCACTGAATGACGTGGATTTGTATTTCATGTTACCATAGGCTGAAAAGATGAAAATATCTAATATTTAAGAGGGATAAACTCACTTTGCTTCATGAGTCTTCAGGGGTCGTTTTGATGATGTCACAGATTGTCACATGACTATCAGTTTTTAGTATGATTTCAAAATAGCTTCTTGATCTCATTACACTGAATGACCTCTAATGAACTGAATATATGGGACAAAAGTCCCCTGATGATTTTAATATGAAAACAAAACAATAATGCAAAATGGTCCGACACAGGTTCTACAGCCTGACCCGTTTGGACCACCACCGATACCAAATGATGACAATAAGAAACTACACCAGCGGTCACTAACAGGTGGACCATGGCCCGGGTCTGGACCCAGAAGCCGTCCCATACGGACCCGGACCTACAGCCGGTGGTGGAGCGCTTCTATTTGAACCGGTGCAGCTTAAGGTGGAGTAGGTGAGGAAACACACAGACCAATGACATGTATTTAGAACCATCCCATGTGATCCCACTCAGCCAATCAGGTGTGTGCATTCAAAGCAGTAAACTGTGACTGACAGTGGAACAGATGAGAGAGTTAGAGGAAACAGCAAGATTCATTAAGATGCAAATACTGAAAGGATTTGTGTTTAAGTTTATGGGTTCTTCTGATTTTTTTTTTTTTTTACCGTGGTATCGATTTGGTATCAAGAATCATGTTCTTTTAGTGGTTTCGGTATCGATTCCTGAATTTTTGTTATGGTGACATCCCTAGTGGAGACAATTATCTGGATGTGAACGTGACAGAAACTAAAGACATGATAGGAAAAAAACTTCAACAACAAAAAGGTCAACAACAAATCTACCTGCTGCAGAAATTCAATTCTTTGAATCTGTCTAAATTCATTTATGTTTGTTTTTAAATTTATCGTTCTTTTATTGAGTGTCTTGTCACCTATTCTTTTCTGTGTTGGTTTTATGGGATGTCAGTGAAAGACAAAAACAGCTGGTCCAACATTGTCCAAACTTGTGCCAGGATCGTGGGTGTGCAGATTCCACATGGACACTCTCTGTGGAACAGGCAGGCGCTCCGTAAAGCCAACAGCAATATTGGTCACTCAGATCATGGGTTTAAACAGAGGTTTTCCTCGATGCCCTCTGGGAGGCGCTGTCTGACTCCCAGCAGGAAAACCAACAGATGTGCTCCTTCTTTTCTTCCTTCTGTTTTCAGCCTTTGAAATGCTGCTGACAGTGCTAGGTGGGAAGTGGACACTGTTCATTTACATGGGTGTGTTTTTAGGTTCTAAAATCCATTGGATCTGTTTATTGCTGCTGTTGGACTTTGTCACAGATGATGGAACTGCTGGACTGTATGACTGGAGCCTTCAGCTGCACATGTTCAGTCCTGTACGTTGACCCATCGATGACAAATGTGGAACGTGTGTCTAATGTCCTGTCCTTCTGCTGCCACACATGTCTGCAAACTGAACTGTCCCCTGAGGATAAAGAAAGTGTTCTGAATCTGAATCTGAAACGCTTTCAGAAGCATGGAGTGTTGTAGATGTTCTCCAGGGTGGAGTAGATGTTCTCCAGGGTGGAGTAGATGTTCTCCAGGGTAATGTGGATGTTCTCCAGGGTGGTGTAGATGTTCTCCAGGGTGGTGTAGATGTTTTACAGGGTGGAGTAGATGTTCTCCAGATTAAATAATAAATAATGTGGAAAAAATTAAGCAAAACTAAAATAAAGTAAATAAAAAATCAAATTGGCAACAAAATGAGCAGAACCATACAAAATAATGAATTAAATGAACAAAAATCATTAATAAATCAACAAAATAATAAGTAACATGAACACAATAAGCCACCAACTGAAGTAATTTGAAAAAATAAACAAAAAAAAGTAAAATAATGAACATAAGTGAATAAAAATAGTTATAAAAAATAAATAACATGAAGAAAAATAAGCAACAAAATCAACAAACACAATCAAAGCAATCAATAAAATCAACAGAATAAATTTTTTAAAGAAGTAAATACTGACTGACCAGTGAACCCACTGGACACACTGGGTTTGTGTTCAGTTAATGACAGATTGGACTGAAAAAGAGCCTTTTCCACAGATGTCCCATGTCTAAACTCTTCAGATGTTCCTAGTTCTTCCATTTGTTCTCTGAGGGCTGGGTGATCTGGACTAAAGGACACATGATGATCTGTTCAAGCACATTCACAATCAACAACCTGGATTTATTCAGACAATGGTTTGATCAGGCTGTCAAACTCTGCATTTCTGCATCATTTTCTCTATTATTTACTCTGTACTATTTACTAGACTGTTACAGTTTGAGATAAAAAAGAAGAAACTCCAGACAAATCTGTTCACAGTTGAATATATTTATTGAAGTTTGACATTTCACAGACAGAGGAAATAATGTGAATATTTTCATCTATTTCTTCATCGTTTCCATGTAAATCCATAGTTCAGATATTTGAGCAGAGTCATCCAAATAAGTCGAAGTTTTTTGATTTATCAAATGGATTGATTGGATTTCAACTTCAGTCAATTTAATCAGAAAATATTTGAAGAACTGATGAATCATTTCAATATATTTGGTCTTAAATATTACTGTATAACCTCCGTCTGAGCTGATGTGAAAATAATTACAGTGTTTACAATAATTCCATGTGTTTGTCTGTGAACAAATAGAAAACAACTCAACAAACATTTCATATTTAATGTTTTTTCTGATTTCAAATGAAGACAGTATATGACTGTATTTATTACAGCTGATGAACAGAATCTTTACTGTTATTGAATATTGAATTCTCCTGAACACTTGTATCATTTAAATGTTTAAAATCAATCCCATCATGGAAACACATTCACAATCCCAACATTTGAATTCAAGTTCACATTCAAACACCATCATTATTGTAATCATTATTGTAAGCCCTCTGACCTAGATATGCAGTCTATCATTCCAAAAAGGTGTTTTTTGAAATAACATGAAAACGTCAAAGGTTATACCAATATTTAAACAAGGAGATAAGCATTGCATTGATAACTACAGACCAGTGTCCCTTCTTCCCCAATTCTCAAAAATATTAGAGAAAATATTTGCTAAATAACTGGATGTTTTTACTGAAAAATATAAAATATTGATTGAACATCAACACGGCTTCAGGGAGAATCGAACTACTGACCATGCAGTAATGGAGATGGTAGAAGAAACAGCAAAGGCAAATGAAAAGGAGGAATATTCAGTTGGTATTTACATAGATTTACAGAAGACATTTGATACTATAGATCAGAGCATATTATTGAGAAAACTGGGGAAGTATGGGATCAGAGGTGTGGCTCATTTTTGGCTGAAAAGTTACTTGGAAAATAGACAGAAATGTGTACAAATGAACAATATTATGTCACAATACAGGAAGGTCACCTGTGGCATACCCCAAGGATCAGTGATTGGTCCTAAACTTTTTCTGCTCTATATTAACGATATTTGTAATGTCACTGAATTATTAAAATTTATGATTTTGTGTGGACGATACAAATATGTACTATTCTGGGAAAAACTTAAACGCCCTTTTGTCCACGGTTGAAAGGGATTTAGAGATTCTTAAAACTTGGTTTGATGTCAATAGATTGTCACTTAACATTAAAAAAATCTAAATTTATGGTTTTTGGAAATCGAAGAGAAATTGATGGGGACATGACATTAAAAATATGTGATGCTGAAATTGAAAGAGTGTTTGATATAAAATTTTTAGGGGTTATTGATCACAAATGAACATTGAAACAACATATTAGATATATAAAAGGAAAGATCGCGAAGTCAGTGGTAATCTTACATAAGTCCAGAAATATACTCAACCATAAGGCACTAAATATAATTTACTGTTCACTTCTACTTCCTTATATGTCCTATTGTGTGGGAGTGTGGGGCAGGACGTATATAAAACAACTGTAAATACTAGAGTCCTCCTATAAAAACCAGCCATACGTATTATTAATAAGGCCAGTTACTATGAACATTCCAATGAATTGTTTATGAAATCCAGTATTATGAAATGTAATGATTTGGTTTACTATAAAATAATGCAAATATTGTATAAAGAAAAATTAAAGTGACTCCCTGTCTGTGTACAAAGGTTCTTCTCAACACATGAGTCTAAATGTGATTTGTGAGATGTTTGTAAATTTGTTGAACAAAAATCTAGAAAAGAGACTAAAAGCAGATGTATATTCTGTTGTTGGAGTTAAACTATGGAATGAGGCCAGCATGGATTTAACAATGTGTAGTTTATTTTTGATATTTAAAAAAAATGGTACGTAGAGCAATTTTTGAAGGATACAATTGTTAAGGTCTAATAAATAATAAGTAAATAATTTATTTTCGACTCTACATTAAATTACCATTAATTTGGTTGGTTATGTTTTCTATTTTTCTGGGTTAGTTTAACTTTTTTATGCTTTTGCTTGTTCATTTGGATGCATTGTTGTTTTTTTCTTTTTCCTACAGTGAATGCTGGGTAACTGAATGTGTTCTGTAGGACAGGCATTAATAGAAGCATTCTGCTTCTGCCTTTTCAGTCACTAACCTGTGGGTAATGTGTGGAGTGTTGAGACTGGTTGGATTATGTGATGACTGAAGAATTTCATCATCATCATCATCATCATCATCATTGGATTAAATCACAGGCATCAGAATGTGTCAAACCAGGATTATTCTCAGCACTAATGTTAGTATTTCAGTGCATTTGGATCCAGATTCATACACGTTCAGACAGTTTACATCATCACTAAGTTTAGTGACTCCAGTAAATCAGAGAAAATCTGTACATTTGATGAATTTCTTACTCAGTGTCGACAGGAGTGATGATCAGCGGAGCAGAGTTTAGACCTCCAGCGTTCAGACTTGGACAGAAGTATGGGATGAGTTTCTGATTGAAGCAGCAGCCAATGAAGGAGTAGATGAGAACTGAAGAACCTACGTCATAAAAGGAGACCAGACCCTCCTCATAATCCACAAACACCCCCACCTTCTGAAGACCAGACTTCACAGACAGAAGGACAGCAGGACCAGCACGAGCTCTGTACTCATTTCCATTTCTCAAACTGATGGCCCAGTATCCGTCCTGAGGTCTACAGCTGATCTCTCCTTTCCTGTTGCTGGACTCTCTGACCACTCCTAAAGTCCAGTCAGTCTTTCCTTTGACCTGAACCTCAAAGTAAAACCTGCCTGAAGAGAAACTCTGCTTCGCTAAGATGGAAACACATTCAGAAAACCTCTGTGTTTTGTCTGGAAGGTTCTTCCATTCATCACCATCATGAACCTGTTTTCCATCATCAGACAGGATGAGTTCAGGATGTGCTGTATCTGGATCCAGAGTCAGATCCACCTCATACTGTTGGACTCTCTTCAGCTCAGCTTTAACCACCACCTTCTTCATGTCTTCTGTCAGTTTGTCCTCCAGCTCAGACACAGCTCTGGCCACAGTCCCCTCATATGATGCTGGACGGATGCTGACCTTTGTCCAGGTCTTCATGGATGGAGCAGCTTTGACACAAGTGAACCTCTGGACAAAGTGGAGGTGGTCTTCAGAGCCTGAGAGCTGCTCCACCTCAGTGCTTCTCTTCTCCAGCTCACAGATTTCCTGCTCCAGCTCTTTGATGAAGTCTTCAGCCTGTTTCTCGGTGCTCCTCTGCTTTTCTTGGATCTTCTCTAAGAACTGGTCCAGACTTCTCTGAACAGACTCCATCAGAGCAGTGTAGACCTCCACACCTTCTGCTGTCTCTGTGTCTGCAGCATTCTTACTGAGCTCCACTGACCGTTGGATCTCCTGGATCTTCAGTCGTCTCTCCTGGATCATCTGCGGAATTTCAGCCTTTGTCTTCTTCAGCTCTGGCTTCTGTTCTTCATGTTCTTCTTTCAGAGGAGTAACGTCATGACTTTTGTGGTCTGAGTAGGTGCAGTGTTGACAGATACATGTGTGGTCGGTTTTACAGAACAGCTCCAGAGGTTTGTTGTGTTTCCTACACATCCTGTCCTCCAGGTTCTCCACAGGGTGGATCAGCTGATGTCTTTTCAGTCCTGAACGTGTCAGATGAGGTTCCAGATGAGTCTGACAGTAGGAGGACAGACACACAAGGCAGAACTTCAGGGCCTTCAGTTTGGGTTCAGTGCAGTCATCACAGGGAACTTCTCCTGGTTTGGCAGCTTGTTGGTCTGAGCTGGAGATGTTTGGTTCATGTTGAACTTCAAGTCTGAACTGAGCCACCATCTCTGAGATGAAAGTGTTGATCTTCAGCTCGGGTTTTAAGTTGAAAACCTCTTTACACATGGGACAGTCATATGGGACACTAACCCTCCAGTGTTCAGAGATGCAGGATTTGCAGAAGTTGTGTCCACATGGTGTGCTGACTGGATCAGTGAAGACCTCCAGACAGATGGAACACAGGAACTGATCTTCAGATCGGACCCGACCGGCAGCAGCCATATCTATGGACCAACAGAACATACACATCAGTGAAATCACCTGCTGGTTTGGGCTCTGACAGTCAAATCCAAAACTCACATTCATAACCTGGTGAAGATGGAAAGGAAGATCATGGGGACCCCTGGTCCACTCATGACGCAAGACTGAAATACAGACCACCATCACATGTCCTGCTTCCAGAGTATGTTCTGTTGACTTCAGGCAGAAGGTACAGAGTCCTGCTGTGCAGGTTCAACCCTTTAAACATTCTGTTATCCCCCTGTCAATCAAGGTCATTAATGAGCAGTTAGGTGGAGCTACCAAAAGGAGGAAGTCAAATGATGTGTACAAATGTATGTATGTGTGTATATGAGTATGTATGCATGTATGCATGTATGTATGTATGCATTTTAGGTTTTTTTCTTAATAATTTAAGTTATTATATGTCACATATTTTATGTATTTTTTCAGTATATGTTCTGTTTTCTGTTGCAGTTCAGCTTGTTTTTATCTTTGTTTCAGCCAAATTTCTCCCATGAGAGGAAGTAAAGTGAACCTTGAACTTTGAACGTTGTATTTTTAATTATATTATCAGTGTTTATCATAACGTGATCATTTCCATAAAAGTCGTTTAGGTCTTCATATAAGTGTGATTGGTCAGTCACATGACTCTACAGCAGTGTTTCAAATCCATGACGTCAGTCCAACACTTTGGGTCTGATTTCCTAAAGGTTTGTGCAATCTTAGTAAATCAGGCCCTTTGACTTTGAAATGTTCAGGAAGTTCATTGAAGTGTAACTGTAGAAAATGTTAGTGGTGACAAAACCAGGAAGAGACCTACAGTCCAAGTCCAGACCATCTAAAGGACATGGGCTGGAATCATCTAGAATCCATGTAAATCCTGTTGGTTTGTCCATGTGGTTCAGCGAGAGGAACCATTTCAGGAGAGTTGGTGTGAAATGAACAGAGGAACTAGTGTTTGTGTGTCCAAACCATATACAGTACATGGATGAAAGGGAATATTTTAACAACAAAAATACAGCACACCCCCCCCCTCCCACCCATCTAGTCTCTAAAATGGTTTGATCCCCCTCCTCCCTCCTCCCTTTCCCAGACTGGGACTCTGGGCTCCACCTGTACAGAGCAGTGCACAGGCGCTGCCTTCTCCAGTTGGTTCAGTAGTGGAGGAAGTACCTGGGTTCAACCAGGACATGTGTTTACTTCTACCACTGAATACCAACACATTATTATCAACACCAGTCCATGTTTTTGCTGCATTTAAACATAGATCTCTGTTTGTGCTGTTAGGTGGGAGTTAGCTGATGTTTTTTCTGTCTAGGAAATGTTCCATGTGGTTCAGTCCACCTCTGTCCTCTGTTTGAACTGGACTGAGAGAAGCTGCTGTTGAGTCTGTGCATGAGTTCAGATTAAAGACAAGGAGAGACCCACTGTGTGTGTGTGTGTGTGTGTGTGCATGTAGACAGGAACATTCGATTTTGTTTTTTTTTTCTAAAAAAAAGAAAAAAGAGAAAGATTCAGGTAAGAATTTAAGATCAACTCATGTAACCTTATATTCCACAGCAACCAAATATTCTATTACAATCATGTTGTCAGTTGAATAAATGTACCAGTTTATATTTCTTATTCGATATAAAACACATTGTTTGGTTATTTGCCTTTTGGTTAAAACACAAAGAGAGAGAGGAGAGCAGAGACACTGAACACATACACTGGTCTACAGTTTATTAGAAATGATCTGCCTCAGATTAAATGTGTTAAATGTTATGTATTTTAATCAGATCAATTGGGAAACAAATGACCAAAAGTGGTTTGCTGATGTTTTGACGGTATATGATAAAGTGTTCTTCCACATATATATTGGTTTATGTATATTTATAAACAGATTTATAAATGTTCTACTGAAATAACCTGTACAGTGAATGTATTGTCATGTACAGACAGTGTTTGAAGTAGAGCTGGTCGATCTGACACTAATATTCCTCTGGAGTTAAACCCATTCTCATGAGTGTATGTATATATATATATATATATATATATATATATATATATATATGTATAAGCTGCTGTATCAAAATGGAGGATTGTCTTCCACCAGATATTAGGGTCAGGGTTTATTTCTTTTATGATTCCACTCCATTCCTCTTTTACTGTGGATCAGCATTTAAATATTTATATATGTTCTCATACTCACCGCTGTTTGTAGAGACTCTGCTGAGACTGGAAACAGATCTGATGAAGTGGGTTTAAGGTTTGTTGGACGGTTCCACAGACACGTCTGCAGCTCTGCTCACACTGGGAACAACTTTCACTTTCATTTCTGGGAAGTGGTCTTTGTTCTGTGGAATGTGGCTCCTCCTCTGATCTGTTTCCTGTTTGATGTGATGGTGAAATCTGAGTGTGTGTTTTATCACAGCCTGTGAGCTCCCAAACCATTTATTCAGCGACGTTTGGGGCCGAGGCCCTTCATCAGACTGAGGACAGACAAACTTACACAGGTGTTTTATATGTAGCATCTAATCACAACACGTGACCTGCGTTATACGTCATTATGGAATAACAGAAAAAAGTCTATTAAAACTTTTCAAACATATGATCAATTATAAATGATCAAGAGTCAAGCATTCCAAGTATCAAGAAATACAAAATACACAGGTGTTTTATATGCAGTGTCCGACCACAATAGCGCATGACATGCAATATACGTCATCTTAAAAGAGCAGAAAATAACTTATTAAACTTTATCATACGTACAATCAATCATAAATCGTAAAGTGCTTCAAATGTCTCTAAATACACATAATTTTTAGTGATCAAACTGCTTTCTCTCATATTTGTAAACAGATATTAATCAAATTTCTGCAGGTTTATGTAGTTATACTGTCCATCTGAATGTGGTTACAAACACCACAGCATGTGTGCACAGTTCTTATTGACAAAAATACAAGAACAGATTTACAAAAGCAAAAACAAAAGAAAATTAAAGCCGCAAGCGGCATCTAAAGGCCCTCGCCAAGGGCTCGTCCAGTAGAAGTATGCTCATCGTTCAGCTGGTGTCGCTCTAGCCCCAAATTTTGTGTCTTCTGATGAATGGTTGTAGGCCTGGGAGATTGACAATTGACTCAAATTTGAGACAAATCAGTGTTCGCATGTCCAAACTGAACAAATTTTTGTATAAATAAATCTGTAGGGGGCACGATGGAAGCAAAATTCAACTTTTTCCATTGAATGGGTGTAGGCCTGCGAGATGTACCACTGAGTCAAATTTGAGCCAAATCGGTGTTCGTACATCCGAATTGATGCAATTTTCGTGAAGGTAAATTTGTAGGGGGTGCTACTGAGCGAAATGGCAATTTCTTTTGATAAATGGCTGTAGGCCTGGGAGATTGACAAGTGCTTCAAATTTGAGCCAAATTGGTGTTCATATGTCTAAAGTAAAGTAATTTTCGAAAAGGTAAAATTGTAGGGGGCACTATAGCGCCAAATTTAAATTTTTTCTGATAAATGGGTGTAGGCCTGAAAGATAGACGTCTGAGTCAAATTTGAGCAAAATTGGTGTTCGTATGTCCGAACTGAAGCAATTTTAATAAAAAATTTAAAAAAAAACTTGTAGGGGGCGCTGTTGCGCAAAATTTCAGTTTCTTTTGACAAATAGGTGTATGCCTGGGAGAAAGATGTCTGAGTCAAATTTGAGCCAAATCGGTGTTTGTATGTCCGAACTGAAGTCATTTTTGTAAATGTACATTTGTAGGGGGCGCTATTGTGCGAAATTTCAATTTCTTTTAATAAATGGGTGTAGGCCTGGGAGATGGACGTCTGAGTCTAATTTGAGCCAAATTGGTGTTCGTCTGTATGAGGTGAAGCAATTTTTGTAATGGTAAATTTGCGAAGAAACTTTGCAAAGTTTGCGACGTCGTCACACAAAAACGGTGACACCAATCCAAAAAATTCGGCTAACTTTTGATGCCCCACTTCTCTAGATACCGTACACCGATTTTGAGCTCATTTGGTCAAACGGCCAAGGAGGAGATAGTTAAAATATGACGTCAGCGAAAACGCTGACTCAGCATTTTAGAAATTTCAATCCAATATGACCGACTTCCGGTTGGGTTAGGGGCGTTGCCACAATAATATTTTTTGTTTGTCTCCTCATGATGAATCTGTGTACTGATTTTCGTGGCTCTACGACAAACTTTATGTTGGACGTGCTCCCATTGGCGTAATGCATTTCCACTTTTCAAGGGGGCGCTGTCGCAACATTTCTTTACCGACATCTACGAAACCTATATGTAAATTCAATTTTGCACATTTCTGAATTTTGGGCAAAATTTGGTGAGTTTTTGTAAATGTTCAGGGGGTCAAAATTTCTGAATTTTGGGCAAAATTTGGTGAGTTTTTGTAAATGTTCAGAGGGTCAAAATTGAGCTCAAAGCGCAGGAAAAGGAAAAAAAAAACAACAAATAAAAAAAAAAAAAAAAAATCTGAGCAAGAACAATATAGCCGTTTCTATGGCAACCACATATTTGGCCTTATTTGAAAGCTCTCGAGCTCCCCCACATGTCTGTGGGGTCAGAGGTCACATGTTGTGCACTTACACCCACATGACTGACCCAGAGTGGGCGTGGCCCATTGACTCCCATTCATTCTGAGCAGGTGTAAATATGCGACTTGTGCACATGTCATGTACATCTTCGGAAAGGTCTCAGTGCCGTGAATGTGAATATGTGTGAGAGTGGCGACAGTGGCGAAAGGCGACCGCGTCACTGGCGATTTTGTCCCCATGCGCCCACTGCAGACTCAATAGGCCCTGCGCCGGCTTTACTCGGCTCGGGCCTAAAAATGAAAAAAATTTTTTATATGGGGCAACGTTGAGATACATCCAAATAGACATCTAAACTGCAGTGTTGGAGTGAGGATATATATACTACATACACTGGAGTGAAGTGGTCTATGTGAAGATTAATTTTAGGAACGTATGAGAAGTTGTGAAGAGTCTGTAAAAATGGTCTGAGATCAAATTCTTCATTGAGGCCTTTGGGGTTAAGTGTATGTAAAGTATATATCCAAAAAGCCTCCTGTTGGAGTAACAAACAGTTAATATCACCCCCTCGGCTGGGCACACTGACTTTTTCTATGCCCAAGTACTTTAACATACTGACACTGTGTTGTGTTTGTGTCAAATGTGTGGCCACTGGGCTTTTTGTGTCTTTATTACGTATGTTTGATCTGTGTTCTGAGATCCTGGTTTTCAAATGCCTACTAGTTTTACCAATGTAGGCTAGTCCACATGGACATTTTAACATGTAAATTATGTTTCTTGTGTTACAGGTTATTGTTCCTTTGATTTTGTAGGATTTGCCAGACCTAGGATGAGTAAAGGTCTGTGTTTTATGTGTAAAATTACACTGAGTGCAGTGGCTGCATCTATAGTTACCATGTGGTATGTTTGGTAAAAAATGTGGCTGAGTCAGGGGAGGTAAATGAGCCCGAACCAGCATGTTACTCACATTTGGTGGTCTTTTGAATACAAGTCGTGGTGGTGCAGAGAAGTTTTTTAGGTTCGGGTCTGATTGTATTCTGTGCCAGTGTTTGTTGATAATCTGTATAAAGTCTTTGCCCAAGGGAGAGTATTGTATAATCCAGTTGATTTTGGATTCTGTTTTTTTAGTTTTTCTGAGTTGAAGACATTGATTTTGAGTCTTTTTGTCAAACCTTTTTCGTGCTTCTGAGATCCATTCCTCTTCATACTGTCTTTGTTGGAACCGCTTTACCAGATCCTCTGCTTGAGTCTCATAATCAGAATCAGAGCTGCATATACGGCGGATCTGGTTGAATTGGGAAATGGGTAAACTTTTCTTCAGAGGCATAGGGTGAAATGATTCACCAGGTAAAATAGAGTTCCTGTCAGTGCTTTTACGATATAGATTCGTGTACAGTTTGTTTGAGTCTTTGTACACAAGAATGTCTAAAAAGTTGATCTTCTGCATGTCATATTCCATGGTAAATCTTAGATGTCTGTTGTTGTTGTTCATAAACTCATGAAAATCCTTGAGTTGGGACTCAGTTCCGTTCCAAATGAAAAATATATCATCTATGTACCTCCTCCAATAGTTGATGTAATGCAGATGTGGATTGTCTCTTGGATTGAAGACCACATGATGTTCAAAATGTCCACAGAAGAGTGAAGCAAAGCTGGGAGCCATCTTGGAACCCATGCTGGTTCCAGAAATCTGGAGATAAAAGTCAGATTCAAACATGAAGAAGTTTGAGGTCAGCACTATTTCTATTAGGTTTACAATACATTCTGTGCTGGGTGAGCAGTCGTCTCGTTGATTTAAGAAAAATTCAGTGGCTTGTAACCCTCCTTCAAATGGGACATTTGTGTACAGTGATTCAATGTCCATAGTCTCTAAGAAACCTTCATTTGGGACCACCAAGGTCTGGATCATTGTGATGAACTCCATAGAGTCTTTTATGTATGATGGTAGTGATGTCACCAGGGGCTGTAGAAAATAATCCACGAATGCTGATATTTTCTCTGTGAGTGAGCCTATTGCTGATACGATGGGCCTCCCTGGTGGAACATCTGTGTTCTTCTTATGGATCTTTGGAAGGATATACAGGACTGGAATGACAGGACACTCTACTGTCATGAAGGTGTATTCAGTTTTAGTTCTGTCATTATTCTCCTGGAGGTGATTTAGTTTCATCTTTATTTTTTCTTTAAAGGCTAGAGTGGGATTATAGTCCTATTTCTTATAAAATGTATCATTACTGAGTTGTCGTTGTACTTCAGTCACATATGCTGAACGATCCAAGATGACAATAGCGCCCCCCTTGTCGGCACTTTTAATGACAATTGAGTTGTCCTTTTTCAAAGATTCTAATTCCAGTCGTTGTTCTTTTGATAGATTGTGTGCCACTGTATATTGTCTTTTGTGTTTCAGGAGATGAGAGACATCCTGTTGGACCAGTCTGCAGTATGTGTGGATGGAGGCATTGTGTTTGGAAGGTGGAATAAAAGTGCTTTTACCTCTAAACGGCGTCCGTGGTTCAGCTTGAGAGGATGAGTTTGTGTGTCGGTTCACCCTTTCAGCGGTCTGGTCTGTAGTAATGATAGATTCAGTTCCTTGAATTGAAGAGACAGAGTTGTTGGATTGAACCCAGGACCTTCTTGCTGTGAGGCACGAGTGCTAACCACTGCACCACCGTGTCACCCTAAAAAAAATGTAAAAATTAAAACTTACTAATAAAAATGTACGTTATATAGTCTAAATGTTGTCTAAAAGTAACGTTTTTTGCAACATAGTATAGCAAACTATTACACGATGAAAAACAAATTAATTTTAGCAAAATAAAATGTCTCTGTTTTGAATGTCTGGGGTCACCAGAAATTTGTGATGTTAAAATGGGGTCACAAGTCAAAAAAAGGTTGGGAACCACTGCCATACCACTGCCATTAAATGACAGAAAAAGAAATCACACATTTAAACCATTTAAAATTCAAAATCATGTATTGAACAATTAATGCACAAAAACACACAAATTCAAACACACAGCCCCCCCCCCCCCACACACACACACACACACACACACACACACACACACACAAAGTCCAAACGCAAAATTTCAATTTTAGGTTTTGTATCAGTCTTTTAGAAGAAAAAGAAACAAACAGTTCAGTTTGTTTTAACAAAAAAAAAAAAAAAAAAATCAGCTTCGGGTTTTCCACACTTTCTCAGAATTTAAAAAAACGATTTAGTTCATCCAAAAAAAACCATATATATATATATATATATATATATATATATATATATATATATATATATATATATATATATATATATATACAGTACAGGCCAAAAGTTTGGACACACCTTCTCATTCTTTACATTTTCTTTATTTTCATGACTATTTTCATTGTAGATTCTCACTGAAGGCATCAAAACTATGAATGAGCACATGTGGAATTATGTACTTAACAAAAAAGTGTGAAATAACTGAAAACATCTCTTATATTCTAGTTTCTTCAAAGTATCCACCCTTAGCTCTGATGACTGCCTTGCACACCCTTGGCATTCTCTTGATGAGCTTCCAGAGGTAGTCACCTGAAATGGTTTTCACTTCATAGCTGTGCCTTGTCAGGGTTACTTAGTGGAATTTCTTGCCTTATTGATGGGGTTGGGACCATCAGTTGTGTTGTGCAGAAGTCAGGTTGATGCACAGCTGACAGCCCTATTGGACAACTGTTAGAATACATATTATGGTGAGAACCAATCAGCTAAGTAAAGACAAACGAGTGGCCATCATTACTTTAAGAAATGAAGGTCAGTCAGTCTAGAAAATTTCAAAAACTTTGAATGTGTCCCCAAGTGCAGTCGCAAAAACCATCAAGCGCTCCAACGAAACTGGCTCACATGAGGACCGCCCCAGGAAAGGAAGACCAAGAGTCACCTCTGATGCTGAAGATAAGTTCATCTGAGTCACCAGCCTCAGAAATCGCAAATTAACAGCAGCTCAGATTAGAGACCAGATGAATACCACACAGAGCTCTAGCAGCAGACACATCTCTACAACAACTGTTAAGAGGAGACTGCGTGAATCAGGCCTTCATGGTCAAACAGCTGCTAGGAAACCACTGCTCAGGAGAGGCAACAAACACAAGAGATTTATTTGGGCCAAGAAACCCAAGGAATGGACATTAGACCAGTGGAAATCTGTGCTTTGGTCTGATGAGTCCAAATTTGAGATCTTTGGATCCAACCGCCGTGTCTTTGTGCGACGCAGAAAAGGTGAACGGATGGATGCTACATGCCTGGTTCCCACCGTGAAGCATGGAGGGGGAGGTGTGATGGTGTGGGGGTGCTTTGCTGGTGACGCTGTTGGGGATTTATTCAAGATTGAAGGCAACCTGAATCAGCATGGCTACCACAGCATCCTGAAGTGACATGCCATTCCATCCGGTCTGCGTTTAGTTGGACCATCATTTATGTTTCAACAGGACAATGACCCCAAACACACCTCCAGGCTGTGTGAGGGATATTTGACCAAGAAGGAGAGTGATGGAGTGCTGCGCCAGATGACCTGGCCTCCACAGTCACCGGACCTGAACCCAATCGAGATGGTTTGGGGTGAGCTGGACCGCAGAGTGAAGGCAAAAGGGCCAACAAGTGCTAAGCATCTGTGGGAACTTCTTCAAGACTGTTAGGAAACCATTTCAGGTGACTACCTCTGGAAGCTCATCAAGAGAATGCCAAGAGTGTGCAAAGCAGTCATCAGAGCTAAGGGTGGCTACTTTGAAGAAACTAGAATATAAGAGATGTTTTCAGTTATTTCACACTTTTTTGTTAAGTACATAATTCCACATGTGTTCATTCATAGTTTTGATGCCTTCAGTGAGAATCTACAATGGAAATAGTCATGAAAATAAAGAAAATGCAAAGAATGAGAAGGTGTGTCCAAACTTTTGGCCTGTACTGTATATATATATAAAATAAAATAAAAAAGTGCACAGTTCCATTTCAGGGCTTTAGAGAAAACAAAAACAAAAAAAAAAGATTTTACTCTTGCCCTGTCTTCACTGTTCTGTCAGTCAGTCCAGTCCAGTCAGTGTGTAATCCGGTCTGGGTTTTGGCTGCTGCTGGTCTGACTGCCGTCTGCTGCAGCGAATGAATGGATGAGATGAACCAGCAGGTGAACGGATGGAGATGAATGGAGTTTGGAAGAGATAATGACGAGTAAGTGGACGTAGTAGTGGGATTAAACTGTCGTAATGGCTCCGACACGTTCTACACTCTTCGTTCTGTGCCGTCACGACTGTGGAATGCGGATGTGGGAGGTATTTAAAAACTGCCACCAACTGCGAGCGAATGGGGTGATGATGATGATGTGGTGACGACGTCCGTGGTGTATGCGGAGTTGAAAACCTCTGTACACATGGGACACTAACCCTCCAGTGTTCAGAGATGCAGGATTTGCAGAAGTTGTGTCCACATGGTGTGCTGACTGGATCAGTGAAGACCTCCAGACAGATGGAACACAGGAACTGATCTTCAGATCGGACCCGACCGGCAGCAGCCATATCTATGGACCAACAGAACATACACATCAGTGAAATCACCTGCTGGTTTGGGCTCTGACAGTCAAATCCAAAACTCACATTCATAACCTGGTGAAGATGGAAAGGAAGATCATGGGGACCCCTGGTCCACTCATGACGCAAGACTGAAATACAGACCACCATCACATGTCCTGTTTCCAGAGTATGTTCTGTTGACTTCAGGCAGAAGGTACAGAGTCCTGCTGTGCAGGTTCAACCCTTTAAACATTCTGTTATCCCCCTGTCAATCAAGGTCATTAATGAGCAGTTAGGTGGAGCTACCAAAAGGAGGAAGTCACATGATGTGTACAAATGTGTGTATATGTGTATGTGTATATTTTAGGTTTTTCTTTATACTATTTTAACTTATTCATTATATGTCACATATTTTATGTATTTTTTCAGTATATGTTCTGTTTTCTGTTGCAGTTGCAGCTATTTTTTCTCTTTGTTTCAGCCAAATTTCTCCCATGAGAGAAAATAAAGTGAACCTTGAACTTTGAACGTTGTATTTTTAATTATATTATCAGTGTTTATAATAATGTGATCATTTCCATAAAAGTCGTTTAGGTCTTCATATCAGTGTGATTGGTCAGTCACATGACTCTACAGCAGTGTTTCAAATCCATGACGTCAGTCCAATACTTTGGGTCTGATTTCCTAAAGGTTTGTGCGATCTTAGTAAATCAGGCCCTTTGACTTTGAAATGTTCAGGAAGTTCATTGAAGTGTAACTGTAGAAAATGTTAGTGGTGACAAAACCAGGAAGAGACCAACAGTCCAAGTCCAGACCATCTAAAGGACATGGGCTGGAATCATCTAGAATCCATGTAAATCCTGTTGGTTTGTCCATGTGGTTCAGTGAGAGGAACCATTTCAGGAGAGTTGGTGTGAAATGAACAGAGGAACTAGTGTTTGTGTGTTTGCAGTGTCAGTGTGGAGTTAAAGCTGTAGATCAGCTCAGGTGGACTCACCGCTGTTTGTAGAGACTCTGCTGAGACTGGAAACAGATCTGATGAAGTGGGTTTAAGGTTTGTTGGACGGTTCCACACACACGTCTGCAGCTCTGCTCACACTGGGAACAACTGTCATTTCTTGGAAGTGATCTTTGTTCTATGGAATGTGGTTCCTCCTCTGATCTGTTTCCTGTTTGATATGATGGTGAAACCTGAGTGTGTGTTGTTTGATCACAGAGCACAGACGACATGTAGAAGGGTTGTGGTTCTGTAAATACATGTGTGGAAGTGTGGATGTTTAGAAACAGCAGTTAGAGCATTATCTGTGCAGTCAGCTGTTGAAGCTGCAGGTTCGGCTGGAAAATATTCCCCGTTGTCAGACTGTTGTGTTCTTTTGTGTTGTTGTGTCTGTGTTTGGATCCTCCTTTTACTGGGTCAGTCCTGTGCACATGTTTTGATTCTGTTTCAGTCACTTCAGGGATAGTGGGGGTCACCAGTCTGTGGCAGCGTTATTTTGGGGGTCATGAGTTTGACAGTGTGTGAAGCCCTGGTCTATGTAGTGGGGGTCTGCTGGTGTAAATCTGCAGAATGCTGTCAGGTTTCAGGAGCCGTCCATGAATATGAAGTCAGTATTGGTGTTTGGACCTAGTATGAGCACAGCTGTTCCAAACAAAAACACAAGACAAACACAAATATATGACAAAACTGACTGAGGAAAGAAAAGTCCATCTGTTCTCACACAGAAGGAAGAGTTAGAGTCCAACCTGAAATGTTTAGACACAGTAGAAGAAAACTGAAAAGGAAATTACAAACGCTCACGTGTTTCTAGTGACGTCGATGACTGCTGATGACGGAACAGGTGTGGAAGGGTTGGACCATTTCAGAGAGGAATGGTCCAACCACTACCCCTGACAACTGTGTTTAAAGGAGGAGAGCCAAGGGGGAGGACCAAGGGGGAGGGGTAAGGGGGAGTAACAAAGGAAGTAACAATGAGATATTGAAATATTATTAAATAGCAAAAAAAAAACCAAACAAAAAAAAGAGTAAAAACAGTAGCCCCCCCACCAACTCTAGCCCCGCCCCTCTCCCCTTCAGTCACACATTCATACCTAACTCAGGTGCAGAGGACAGTTCCAGGTAAATACAGTAGTTATTACACATTGTTGATTATTCCATGTGGTTGGTTATTGGGTGAAAAAAAAATTACAATAATCTACACCAAACTTATATTTTTGGGTCGGTAATTACTTACATTTTCAGGAAAATATATTTTGAAATGAGAAAAAATTGGTGAAAAAAATATTTGAGTATTTTTGTGAGTGTGAATGTTTGTACAGTGACCCAGTTTAGTGCCGTCATTCTGGGTTCATTTGATAAACTATAAATAAACTACATTTATTCAAATGCACTGATATTTAACTATTATTTATGTCATATTCTAAACACACAGTGTTTAAAATTAATAAATGCATATATCTATGCAAAATACATTTGAATATAATGATAATATCACTTGTATGTTGTAAATATTGTGAATAAATGTATATGATATTGATAATTGAAATAAAAAATGTTTAATTTGATATTTCCTTTTGTTTTCCGTCTGTGATGCTGACATTTGTCTAAACTCTTTCTATTTAGGTTTGATTATATATTTTTGTCCTCTAAGCAATTATTGGGTTGTAAAATAGAGGGTTTTATCAGACTAAATACAGGGTTCTGGATGCTATGAAATGATGATTTCTCCTAATTTTTCAAGTATGTTGCACATTTTCTCCTCAATTTAGAAGGATTCGTTAGCTTTTATGGAATATTTTCAAGGGTTTTTGGTTCATTTTTCCTCATTTTTCTAGTATTTTGTTCATTTTATTCTCATTTTACAACTTTTTATCCTATGAATAAATGAGGTGAAACTGTATTGTACACCAATTATTGACATGTATTGATAGGATTAGTGGATCAGCAGGTATTAAACAGTTTAGATCAGTAGATGGTTTTGCTTTTCAGGGGCGTAGAAATGCGTAGGGACTCTAGGGACTCGTTCCTACCAACATCCATCCACTACTGTGTACTCACTATCAATACAACCACTGTCTGTAGTGTTTAGTCAATGATTCTGGCACATAAAAGGTTAACAGTCGGTCTCTACTAGAAGTCCCACCTCTAACATAGATATCACTCTCTGATTGGCTCTTTGGTTTTCGCTAACATACACGTGATTGGCCATCTCCGCTGTCACTCCATCTACTTTTAAAAGGAACCTGCTACACTCCAAAAAGTGAACCAGGGCAGTTGTTCACTTCATGTTCACAGTTCATTTTCACTTAACACATAAAAGGTGTTTGTTGGGTTAAATGGATTTTTTTTGTTATAGTAAACTATATGTAATTATGTCTGATGTTGTCCCTGCTGAATATTTTTGTGTTGTTTGAACACAAATTATTTTAGTTCAGTGAATTAGCACCAGGATACCACTGCTATCCAGTAGGAGGCAGTAATAGAACAGCAGCTGCCACACAGAAGAAGAAGAAGAAGAAGAAGAAGAAGAAGAAGAAGAAGAAGAAGAAGAAGAAGAAGAAGAAGAAGAAGAAGAAGAAGAAGAAGAAGAAGAAGAAGAAGAAGAAGAAGAAGAAGAAGAAGAAGAAGACTTTCTTCCGTCCACCAGTTTTGTCTTCACTTTTCTCTTTAAAATCCTTTTCATAAACAGGATATCAGTGTAGACTGCTCCTTTTGTAATCAGTCAGAAGAAAATGTATATCATCTGTTTTGGTCCTGTCCCTTCTCAAATATTTTCTGGCAAGATGTCTGTTTTTTTATTTGTCAAAATATTGTTTCTGATTTTTCTTTTATTTATTCAAAAATATTGTTTGGTATCTTCTCATATCCTGTAAACAAATCAGATCAATATTTCATAATCAACTTAATTCTATTTTTGGCAAAATACCACATTAACAAATCCAAATTCTTAAATCTCAAACCTTCTTTTTTAATTTTTAAAATTGAGCTTACCCAGTATATTTCAAATATTCAGTACTCTAAAAATAGAAAAGCTATCAAAACCACTGATTTATGTAACAGTTTGGAACTTTGTGTAATTTGATCTATCGTTTTTGTTTGTCTGTTTTGTCCCCTGGCTGTGTTCTGTTCTGTTGTGTTTGTGTTATGTTATTATTTTAACCCTTTCATACATAGTGGTCACTACAGTGGACAGCTGTTCTCTTGTGTATTCATGGGTTTGGTTGTTTTAGTTCCAGATCAGCCAATATAGTGGACGCTTCTGCATCATCCCAAACACTGCAGTTCAATTCAATTCAATTCAATTCAATTCAACTTTATTTGTATAGCCCAATATCACAACAAGGTTATCTCAAAGGGCTTTACAGAGGCAGTTGGAGTAAACAACAGTCAAATAAACAGCAAGAAAATGAGTAGTGTCCAGGGCATCCCCCGTCCTTAGACCCTCCTTCTCGGCAAGGAAAAACTCAAAACCCAGTGGGAAAAGGGAGAAACCTCGGGGAGAACCACAGTGAAGGAGAGATCCACTCCCATGGACGGACAGGCTATAGATGCACCAGGACTGATGGACGTCCATTTGCAGATGTAGTTCTAGTCTGCAAGGATGCAGTAGGGTGGGCACATGGGGGGTCTATCCCGCTGGATGAGACAGGCAGGGGCGAGGACGTCCATCCAGGACAGGTGGGGGAGGACACAGATGGGTCAGCGCAGATCCTGTCGTCATTCATACAGTTCATACAGTTCCTGTAACTTTGCTGTTCTTGATAAACCTGATCTGCACAAACATGTTTTAGTGTAAATAATTGCTAATTGTTGTTAGGCTGTGACAGTTTTCTTAAACAAAAAGGTTTTCTTTTTTTTTTTTTGCACATTATCTCCATGAAGTGAGTAACAACTAGTATTAGAGTACGCTAAAATGTGAGATAACAGCATTAAAAATGTTTTTATTTCATAGTTTTCACACAGTATATCACTTTCTAATGATGGGTTTTAAATATATGTGTCTTTGCTTCAAAAATGAAACACATGGTGTCCAGCTGAGTGAACATTTTTGTAACGCCATGAAAAATAGGTTCATAAAAAAACTTCAGTTGCATTGTTTTTTTTCACACCTAAAGAGGAATAAAATCACTTAAGAAAAAAATCTTGACTAAGGTTCTCATCATTTATGCATGAAAGGGTTAATATTGCATTGTAAAAAAAAAAAAAAATCCCTTTTCACACTGACGCCATATTTTGATTTTCGCGGTACAGAGTGAATGCACAAACGTCACTTCCCCCCACAGGCCACGCCCCTCTGAGTCAGACTGAGTGTCAAAAACAAACCGGCTCAACATGGTGGAGTATAGCAGTAACTACAGCCAGACCAGGAAAACTGTGGAATAGAACATGAAATTAAAGACAACTGGACTGGACATGGATCCATCCAAGCTACCAAACAACCAGTGTTCTACCAACACTGATCTGGGACAGAAATCACCTATCCTGACATTTAGATGAACCTGAGTTCAACGGCGGGAAAATCCCCAATGCAAAGGCTGAAAGCATCCAACAGACACAGAGTTGTGTCCATCCTGGTCCTGGTTCATTAGAGGATTCCAGCTGGTGAGTGCTTTCATTCAACATACTATTGTTTTGGAGGTTTTGTGTCAGTGCAGACGCATTTTGTTGGCGGTGATTTGGGCGGTAAAGGCCCAGCAGTAGTGTTCACAGTTCACTACTGATTTACTGGAGTTGAACCCTTAGTACTGACCCAAGTGAGTGGATGATCTACTGGTACTGTGGAGATTTAAGGAGAGTTCACATCAAATACTGGATCCAACACAGATCCAACAGCTGTGTGCTAGAGGAGCCCCTGATTTGGAAAACTAGGTTAGCCTCAGTTTAAGCTAGTTTACAAATCATGTAGAGCACAAGGTTCACAATCACACAACTGAAGACACAAACGATTCAGTTCTGAAACATAGAACTAAATGACAGATGCTAACATTAAGAGCTTTACTAAGAAGGAACGTTAGCCAAAACCAGATGGAATTTAAGGGATGATTTGACACCAGAACACAGCAGAAATGAACGTTAGCTGACACAGATCCAGGTTTGGTTGTCTGGATTCCAGTTCTTTCTGTGAATGTCAGTGATCCATCTGCTTCTTCTGTCTGTGGCTTTAGGTCTCCGCTAAAACGAGAGCTCCCAGTGCTTTGAAACCTATTTGTGCGATCAATGGCACAACAGCTCTGCCCCATTTTTTAGATTGTTGTAAAGTTTTCGCAGTATTCAAGCCAAAGCTGTCACTCATCTGCCTCTGTCTGACACTCAGTGGGCGGAACCACGGTGACTTCTGCTAGCGGTGACGTCACTATTCAAGCAGCGCAAGGTAAGGGAACATTTTTAAAAGCTAGCTGTGTATGGTCATGTCTTGATAATGAACTTGAAAATATTGTGTTTGTCATTCAAGACTACTGATGTCAAATAGAGCAACTGTTCAATTTCAGATTTATTTCTGTTTTTACATCAGGGGGTAGATATAAATGCTTATATATCCTGTTTGAACACGTTAGCAGTTAGCATGCTACATCCATTTAAAATGCCAGCGGCTAAAAAATGAGCTAGTGAAATGCTAATGCTAACAAGAACGGTTACGCTCAGAGTTATTTAGTTCTAAGTTGTGACCTATGACATGTGTGCAGCGGGGTTCAATGATTATTAATGGTTTTCGGAGCACATCCGCTTGCGGCCCGGCCTGATGGAAAACACCACAGACCTGGTGAGTTGTGCGGCTTCTGTGTCCGGCGGCGCCCGGTGTCTGTGAGCCAGAGCGGAGGGTCCGACACGGAGGCGGAACCCCGCTCAGAAAGCACGGCTTTTAAGGTTCAACGACTGCACCACGACAAAAAACAGAGAAATAGAATCAAACCAAGACAAGGTCTGAAAGAGGCACAAGCAGGTGTCCATTCGGCGCACACGTCACCCGCAAACTCCTGTGGAATATTCCCTAAATGGACACATTCATGACTGTTTGGCTGTTTTTTTTCACTGTCCGCTTTGGCAGCCCTCAGTGCACTTCACTGACCTCAACTGTAATGAAATAAAACCTGTCAAGGAACACTTGAACACACATTCATGTAGGTTTTAATTTAAAAAAGAAAAAAAAAACAACCTAGATTTTACTGAGACTTTCCTGTTTTCAGGTCACAGCTGATCGCACAGAGGAGTCAAATACAGTCAATTCCATCAGATTTAATAAAGATGCGGCTGTTGCAGGTGAATTAAACTGAAGCCAATTTAACCCTTTCATACATAGTGGTCACTACAATGAACAGATATTCTACAACTGTTCTCTTGTATATTCATGGGTTTTGTTGTTTTAACACACTGGACACATCATCACAAACACTACCATCCATACCAGTACTGTAACTTTGCTGTTCTGGATAAACCTGTATAATATGTTTTAGTGTAAATCAGTTGCTAGTTGTTATGAGACTGTAACTGACAGTTTTGTTAAATAAAAACTTTTTTTTTTTTTTGCACATTTTCTCCATGAAGTGGAGTAATAACTAGTATTAGAGTATGTTAAAATGTGAGAAAACACCAGATTAGCTGCATTAAAAATGTTTTTATTTCATAGTTTTCAGACATATCACTTTCTGGTGATGAGTTTTAAATACATGTTTCTTTGCTTCAGAAATTAAACGCATGGTGTCCAAATGAGTGGACAGTTTTGTAACTCCATGAAAAATTGGTTCATTAAAAAATTTCAATAGCGTTGTTTTTTTCATGTCTAAAGAGGAATAAAATCACTCAAGAAAAAAAAAAATTGACTAAGATGATCATAATTCATGCATGAAAGGGTTAAAAAGAAGCTTAAGCCGAGTCTGAAACATCCACTGGTTTTGTCGTAAAGGCTGAATCCAGGCTGACGGAGGGAAAACACCGTTAAATGGGTGTATTTTTGGGGACGATCCGGTTCAGAGTCTGCAGGTTGACACCACCACCACCTCTGGTTCTGTGTCTCCCTCTCCCCGCTGTCAGTCAACCTCACTGTGCCTCTGTCTCTGCACTGGTCAATGCAACAGCTGTGTCTGTCTGTCTGTCAGAATTTAACCAGAAAACAGACACAAATTATAGAGAACTCATGAAGCAAATTATAGAAGGACTAGGATTTCCTACATTTTAATGTAAATACCATAACATCTGATGTGAATTAGTAATTAACAAGAACAACTGGACACACTGGGTTTGTGTTCAGTTAATGACAGATTGGACTGAAAAAGAGCCTTTTCCACAGATGTCCCATGTCTAAACTCTTCAGATGTTCCTAGTTCTTCCATTTGTTCTCTGAGGGCTGGGTGATCTGGACTAAAGGACACATGATGATCTGTTCAAGCACATTCACAATCAACAACCTGGATTTATTCAGACAATGGTTTGATCAGGCTGTCAAACTCTGCATTTCTGCATCATTTTCTCTATTATTTACTCTGTACTATTTACTAGACTGTGACAGTTTGAGATAAAAAAAAAGAAACTCCAGACAAATATGTTTACAGTTGAATATATTTATTGAAGTTTGACATTTCACAGAGGAAATAATGTGAATATTTTCATCTATTTCTTCATCGTTTCCATGTAAATCCATAGTTCAGATATTTGAGCAGAATCATCCAAATAAGTGGAAGGTTTGTGATTTATCAAATGGATTGATTGGATTTCAACTTCACTCAATTTAATCAGAAAATATTTGAAGAACTGATGAATCATTTCAATATATCTGGTCTTAAATATTACTGTATAACCTCCGTCTCCGTAGGAAATCCTACATTTTAATGTAAATACCATAACATCTGATGTGAATTAGCAATTAACTAGAACAACTATAAAACAGAAGTAATTTTAATTTTAAATTTTATTTTTTTAAATTTGATTTTCATCCATTTTGATTATTAATTTATATTCTCATACATGATGTTTTTTTATTTCATTTATTCATTTTTGCATTGATTTAACAGCATCATGTTACGTTGTCCCTGCCCTCTTTACTCCAATTCACTTAATTTATTCGAAGTGCCATATTTTTTGCATTTGTAGTACACATCTCTCTTATTGTGTTGCTTCTGTTTTAGTGTTTTTAGTTGCTTCTTGTATCCTGCTGTTGTGCCCTCGGTCAAAGCACTTTGTAAACTTTGTTTTTAAAGGTGCTATACAAATACAGCTATTATTATTATTGTTATTATTATTATTATTATTATTATAGTAAAAAAACAGGCAGCTACACATTAGAAGTAATAATAATAATAATAATAATAATACTAGATGTCTACAGGCAGGTTTACTTTAGTCAGATGTATCAAACTGTCATGCCAATCATATCAAATGGCCTAGTATTACTTGGGTCATAAAGTTCAAAGCCCGCCATAATAAATGGTTTTAGATCAGACAGGTAAAGTGTCACTTGCTTTTTTTTCCTTTTTAAGCATGAGACATAAAGTGAGTGCCATAAGCCCAGGGAGATTGAGCTATACATGTAAATTATCTGTTATTATAGGCCGCTTTTTGGGCACATCATTACCAGGGATATGTCATTTTTTTTAGACTCAGTTATCATTAGCTGGAAAACTGAAAATTGAATACTATGTAGTCTTTCAGGTCAATGCAGTACCAAATAAATGACCACTATTCACTGCAATGTTTCAGGTTCTGACTGATTAAAGTGCTTTGATGCTCACTCATCTTGATAACTGCATTACAGGTATGATCACTGAATTGTTTCCTCTGCTTGAATATTTTGTTTACTTATCTACCATGAAGGAATCTCATTTAAATGCTTAAATGTTTTCAGTTTCAGCTCCAATTGCAGTGCATTTTGCTGATCCCTCTTTTTGAAGAACAGGCTGCAGCTGTGTGACAGTGTTTACATTTGGTAAGTATTAAGAGTGAATATTCTCTAAAGTTTGTATTTTTTTTAGGGTTTAGAAGTTAAGCTTTCTTTACTTATAGCAATTTTCTTTATTTCCACCTTTCAACGGGGCAGTGCAAAAGTTGCAGTTTAAAGGTCCCTAGTAGATGTCAGTTACTTAAACACTTAAGGTTAAAACATCCATATTATGGGCGCAGGTACCCATATCCCTGCCCATATCCTAGTTGTCCATGCACATTGAACTCATGGAACGCTGTCAGGTCACATCTCTGTCGAGCCCATAACAGAGAACAGTCTCCGAAAACATCACTGGCCACATTCAGCTGCCATGTGTGTGCATTCTCTGAAGTTTCTACCTAAAGGGACTATTTTATCCATATAAATCAGCATCTCATTCCATTGCCCACCAGATGGTGGTGCTGTGAGTCAGATTCACCGCTCATGACTTTGTCAAAAAAAAAAACCCTGACTGTTCACACATGTTCAGTCCCTCAAAAATGCAATGGAAGACCCAAAAAAACCCTCCATAATAATAACTAGAAGCACTCGGAGAGCGCAGACCTCCGCCAAGGCTGATGAGTGGCCCCCCCCCGTGGGCCCCCCCACCCCAGATCACCACCAAAATTTAATCATTTCTTCCTTATCCCATTTCCAACAAACCCTGAAAATTTCATCCAAATCTGTCCATAACTTTTTGAGTTATGTTGCACACTAACGGACAGACAAACAGACAGACAGACAAACAAACCCTGGCAAAAACATAACCTCCTTGGCGGAGGTAATTATTAACTAATCAAATACAGTGGGGCCTTCACAGGCCGTTGCATGGCCGGCGCTTAGGCCCTAATTAAACTGAATGACATTTTCATACTTAAACATATTTTACAGGAAACAGTAACCCACCTATATCAAACAGTGACCTTGACTTTGTAAAGTTTATGCTGATTATTTAAAAAATAAATTTGTTTAGATAAAAATCTAACCATAAAAGTGCTCTTTGGCATTTCACTGAATGACGTGGATTTGTATTTCATGTTACCATAGGCTGAAAAGATGAAAATATCTAATATTTAAGAGGGATAAACTCGCTTTGCTTCATGAGTCTTCAGGGGTCCTTTTGATGATGTCACAGATTGTCACATGACTATCAGTTTTTAGTATGATTTCAAAATAGCTTCTTGATCTCATTACACTGAATGACCTCTAATGAACTGAATATATGGGACAAAAGTCCCCTGATGATTTTAATATGAAAACAAAACAATAATGCAAAATGGTCCGACGCAGGTTCTACAGCCTGACCCGTTTGGACCACCACCGATACCAAATGATGACAATAAGAAACTACACCAGCGGTCACTAACAGGTGGACCATGGCCCGGGTCTGGACCCAGAAGCCGTCCCATATGGACCCGGACCTACAGCCGGTGGTGGAGCGCTTCTATTTGAACCGGTGCAGCTGAAGGTGGAGTAAGTGAGGAAACACACAGACCAATGACATGTATTTAGAACCATCCCATGTGATCCCACTCAGCCAATCAGGTGTGTGCATTCAAAGCAGTAAACTGTGACTGACAGTGGAACAGATGAGAGAGTTAGAGGAAACAGCAAGATTCATTAAGATGCAAATACTGAAAGGATTTGTGTTTCAGTTTATGGGTTCTTCTGATTTTTTTTTTTTTTTACCGTGGTATCGATTTGATATCGAGAATCGTGTACTTTTAGTGGTTTCGGTATCGATTCCTGAATTTTTGGTTTGATGACATCCCTAGTGGAGACAATTATCTGGATCTGAATGCGACAGAAACTAAAGACATGATAGGAAAAAAACTTCAAAACATGATGTCAGTGTCATCAAAAGAGAAAAGGTCCAAACTGTGGACACCTGCAGATACTTGGGCACAATATTTGACTCTGAGCTCAAATTTGGGAAAAACATGGAGGCTATTGCAAAAAAAGGTCAACAACAAATCTACCTGCTGCGGAAATTCAATTCTTTGACTGTATCTAAATTCCTTTGTGTTTTTTTTTTATTTATCGTTCTTTTATTGAGAGTCTTGTCACCTTTTCTTTTCTGTGTTGGTTTTATGGGATGTCAGTGAAAGACAAAAACAGCTGGTCCAACATTGTCCAAACTTGTGCCAGGATCGTGGGTGTGCAGATTCCACATGGACACTCTCTGTGGAACAGGCAGGCGCTCCACAAAGCAAACAGCATTATTGGTCACTCAGATCATGGGCTTAAACAGAGGTTTTCCTCGATGCCCTCTGGGAGGCGCTGTCTGACTCCCAGCAGGAAAACCAACAGATGTGCTCCTTCTTTTCTTCCTTCTGTTTTCAGCCTTTGAAATGCTGCTGACAGTGCTAGGTGGGAAGTGGACACTGTTCATTTACATGGGTGTGTTTTTAGGTTCTAAAATCCATTGGATCTGTTTATTGCTGCTGTTGGACTTTGTCACTAATACTGGAACTGCTGGACTGTATGACTGGAGCCTTCAGCTGCACATGTTCAGTCCTGTACGTTGACCCATCGATGAGAAATGTGTGTGTGTCTAATGTCCTGTCCTTCTGCTGCCACACATGTCTGCAAACTGAACTGTCACCTGAGGATAAAGAAAGTGTTCTGAATCTGAATCTGAAACGCTTTCAGAAGCATGGAGTGTTGTAGATGTTCTCCAGGGTGGTGTGGATGTTCTCCAGGGTGGAGTAGATGTTCTCCAGGGTGGTGTAGATGTTCTCCAGGGTGATGTGGATGTTCTCCAGGGTGGTGTAGATTTTCTCCAGGGTGGTGTAGATGTTCTCCAGGGTGGTGTAGATGTTTTACAGGGTGGAGTAGATGTTCTCCAGATTAAATAATAAATAATGTGGAAAAAATTAAGCAAAACTAAAATAAAGTAAATAAAAAATCAAATTGGCAACAAAATGAGCAGAACCATACAAAATAATGAATTAAATGAACAAAAATCATTAATAAATCAACAAAATAATAAGTAACATGAACACAATAAGCCACCAACTGAAGTAATTTGAAAAAATAAACAAAAAAAAGTAAAATAATGAACATAAGTGAATAAAAATAGTTATAAAAAATAAATAACATGAAGAAAAATAAGCAACAAAATCAACAAACACAATCAAAGCAATCAATAAAATCAACAGAATAAATTTTTTAAAGAAGTAAATACTGACTGACCAGTGAACCCACTGGACACACTGGGTTTGTGTTCAGTTAATGACAGATTGGACTGAAAAAGAGCCTTTTCCACAGATGTCCCATGTCTAAACTCTTCAGATGTTCCTAGTTCTTCCATTTGTTCTTCTGAGGCTGGGTGATCTGGACTAAAGGACACATGATGATCTATTCAAGCACATTCACAATCAACAACCTGGATTTATTCAGACAGTGGTTTGATCAGGCTGTCAAACTCTGCATTTCTGCATCATTTTCTCTATTATTTACTCTGTACTATTTACTAGACTGTTACAGTTTGAGATAAAAAAGAAGAAACTCCAGACAAATCTGTTTACAGTTGAATATATTTATTGAAGTTTGACATTTCACAGACAGAGGAAATAATGTGAATATTTTCATCTATTTCTTCATCGTTTCCATGTAAATCCATAGTTCAGATATTTGAGCAGAATCATCCAAATAAGTCGAAGGTTTGTGATTTATCAAATGGATTGATTGGATTTCAACTTCAGTCAATTTAATCAGAAAATATTAGAAAAACAGATGAATCATTTCAATATATTTGGTCTGAAATATTACCGTATAACCTCCGTCTGAGCTGATGTGAAAATAATTACAGTGTTTACAATAATTCCATGTGTTTGTCTGTGAACAAATAGAAAACAACTCAACAAACATTTAATATTTAATGTTTTTTCTGATTTCAAATGAAGACAGTATATGACTGTATTTATTACAGCTGATGAACAGAATCTTTACTGTTATTATTGAATATTGAATTCTCCTGAACACTTGTATCATTTAAATGTTTAAAATCGATCCCATCATGGAAACACATTCACAATCCCAACATTTGAATTCAAGTTCACATTCAAACACCATCATTATCATTGGATTAAATCACAGGCATCAGAATGTGTCAAACCAGGATTATTCTCAGCACTAATGTGAGTATTTCAGTGCATTTGGATCCAGATTCATACACGTTCAGACAGTTTACATCATCACTAAGTTTAGTGACTCCAGTAAATCAGAGAAAATCTGTACATTTGATGAATTTCTTACTCAGTGTCGACAGGAGTGATGATCAGAGGAGCAGAGTTTAGACCTCCAGCATTCATATATGGACTGAAGTATGGGAGGAGTTTCTGATTGAAGCAGCAGCCAATGAAGGAGTAGATGAGAACTGAAGAACCTACGTCATAAAAGGAGACCAGACCCTCCTCATAATCCACAAACACCCCCACCTTCTGAAGACCAGACTGCACAGACAGAAGGACAGCAGGATCAGCCCAAGCATAGTACTGATTTTCATTTCTCAAACAGATGGTCCAGTATCCGTCCTGAGGAGTCGCTGTGATCCGTCCTTTCCTGTTGATGGACTCTCTGACCACTCCTAAATGCCAGTCAGTCTTTCCTTTGACCTGAACCTCAAAGTAAAACCTGCCTGAAGAGAACCTCTGCTTCGCTAAGATGCAAACACCTTTAGAAAACCTCTGTGGTTTGTCTGGAAGGTTCTTCCATTCATCACCATGATGAACCTGTTTTCCATCATCAGACAGGATGAGTGTAGGATGTGCTGTATCTGGATCCAGAGTCAGATCCACCTCATACTGTTGGACTCTCTTCAGCTCAGCTTTAACCACCTTCTTCATGTCTTCTGTCAGTTTGTCCTCCAGCTCAGACACAGCTCTGGCCACAGTCCCCTCATATGATGGTGGACGGACGCTTACCTTTGTCCAGGTCTTCATAGATGGAGCAGCTTTGACACATGAGAACCTCTGGACAAAGTGGAGGTGGTCTTCAGAGCCTGAGAGCTGCTCCACCTCAGTGCTTCTCTTCTCCAGCTCACAGATTTCCTGTTCCAGCTCTTTGATGAAGTCTTCAGCCTGTTTCTTAGTGCTCCTCTGCTTTTCTTGGATCTTCTCTTTGAACTGGTCCAGACTTCTCTGAACAGACTCCATCAGAGCAGTGTAGACCTCCACACCTTCTGCTGTCTCTGTGTCTGCAGCGTTCTTACTGAGCTCCACTGACCGTTGGATCTCCTGGATCTTCAGTCGTCTCTCCTGGATCATCTGCTGAATTTCAGCCTGTGTCTTCTTCAGCTTTGGTTTCTGTTTTTCATGTTCTTCTTGCAGAGGAGTAACGTCATGACTTTTGTGGTCTGAGTAGGTGCAGTGTTGACAGATACATGTGTGGTCGGTTTTACAGAACAGCTCCAGAGGTTTGTCGTGTTTCTTACACATCCTGTCCTCCAGGTTCTCCACAGGGTGGATCAGCTGATGTCTTTTGAGTCCTGAACGTGTCAGATGAGGTTCCAGATGAGTCTGACAGTAGGAGGACAAACACACCAGGCAGGACTTCAGGGCCTTCAGTTTGGGTTCAGTGCAGTCGTCACAGGGAACTTCTCCTGGTTTGGCAGCTTGTTGGTCTGAGCTGGAGATGTTTGGTTCATGTTGAGCTTCAAGTCTGAACTGAGCCACCATCTCTGAGATGAAAGTGTTGATCTTCAGCTCAGGTTTTAAGTTGAAAACCTCTTTACACATGGGACAGTCATATGGGACATTAACCCTCCAGTGTTCAGAGATGCAGGATTTGCAGAAGTTGTGTCCACATGGTGTGCTGACTGGATCAGTGAAGACCTCCAGACAGATGGAACACAGGAACTGATCTTCAGATCGGACCCGACCGGCAGCAGCCATATCTATGGACCAACAGAACATACACATCAGTGAAATCACCTGCTGGTTTGGGCTCTGACAGTCAAATCCAAAACTCACATTCATAACCTGGTGAAGATGGAAAGGAAGATCATGGGGACCCCTGGTCCACTCATGACGCAAGACTGAAATACAGACCACCATCACATGTCCTGCTTCCAGAGTATGTTCTGTTGACTTCAGGCAGAAGGTACAGAGTCCTGCTGTGCAGGTTCAACCCTTTAAACATTCTGTTATCCCCCTTTCAATCAAGGTCATTAATGAGCAGTTAGGTGGAGCTACCAAAAGGAGGAAGTCACATGATGTGTACAAATGTATGTATGTGTGTATGTTTGTGTGTATGTATATATTTTAGGTTTTTCTTTATATTATTTTAACTTATTTATTATGTCACATATTTTATGTATTTTTTCAGTATATGTTCTGTTTTCTGTTGCAGTTCAGCTTGTTTTTGTCTTTGTTTCAGCCAAATTTCTCCCATTGGAGGAAATAAAGTGAACCTTGAACCTTGAAACATTTTTAATTATATAATAAGTGTTTTTCTAAATGTGATCATTTCCATAAAAGTCGTTTAGGTCTTCATATCAGTGTGATTGGTCAGTCACATGACTCTACAGCAGTGTTTCAAATCCATGACGTCAGTCCAACACTTTGGGTCTGATTTCCTAAAGGTTTGTGTGATCTTAGTAAATCAGGCCCTTTGACTTTGAAATGTTCAGGAAGTTCATTGAAGTGTAACTGTAGAAAATGTTAGTGGTGACAAAACCAGGAAGAGACCAACAGTCCGAGTCCAGACCATCTAAAGGACATGGGCTGGAATCATCTAGAATCCATGTAAATCCTGTTGGTTTGTCCATGTGGTTCAGTGAGAGGAACCATTTCAGGAGAGTTGGTGTGAAATGAACAGAGGAACTAGTGTTTGTGTGTTTGCAGTGTCAGTGTGGAGTTAAAGCTGTAGATCAGCTCAGGTGGACTCACCGCTGTTTGTAGAGACTCTGCTGAGACTGGAAACAGATCTGATGAAGTGGGTTTAAGGTTTGTTGGACGGTTCCACACACACGTCTGCAGCTCTGCTCACACTGGGAACAACTGTCATTTCTTGGAAGTGATCTTTGTTCTGTGGAATGTGGTTCCTCCTCTGATCTGTTTCCTGTTTGATGTGATGGTGAAACCTGAGTGTGTGTTGTTTGATCACAGAGCACAGACGACATGTAGAAGGGTTGTGGTTCTGTAAATACATGTGTGGAAGTGTGGATGTTTAGAAACAGCAGTTAGAGCATTATCTGTGCAGTCAGCTGTTGAAGCTGCAGGTTAGGCTGGAAAATATTCCCTGTTGTCAGACTGTTGTGTTCTTTTGTGTTGTTGTGTCTGTGTTTGGATACTGCCTCCAGGCAGATTTCTGTGACTTGGACCCTGCCTGGCAACAAATGATGGCTGAAATGTGATTGGTTAAATGCTTTAATATGAAAATACATGTGTGGAAGCAGCACAACCAGGGGAAAAGCTCTGAAAGGAAGCACACAGACCATTTGGAATTATCACCTCCGCCAAGGAGGTTATGTGTTTGTTGGCGTTGGTTTGTCTGTCTGTTTGTCTGTGTGTGCAAGATAACTCAAAAAGTTATGGACGGATTTGGATGAAAATTTCAGGAAATGTTGATACTGGCACAAGGAACAAATGATTACATTTTGGTGGTGATTGGGGGGGCACTGATCTGCCTTGGTGGAGGTCTGCACTCTCCGAGTGCTTCTAGTTGAAGATGTATTCATGGACAAAATAGAATAAACATCAGTCTGTGATTCAGATGTTTTTTAGGCCAATCAGAGAAGGCCTTGCAGGTCCTGATGGCCCACCACTGTTGAACTGGTCTCATGGTTGTCAGACTGTTGTGTTCTTTTGTGTTGTTGTGTCTGTGTTTGGATCCTCCTTTTACTGGGTCAGTCCTGTGCACATGTTTTGATTCTGTTTCAGTCACTTCAGGGATAGTGGGGGTCACCAGTCTGTGGCAGCGTTATTTTGGGGGTCATGAGTTTGACAGTGTGTGAAGCCCTGGTCTATGTAGTGGGGGTCTGCTGGTGTAAATCTGCAGAATGCTGTCAGGTTTCAGGAGCCGTCCATGAATATGAAGTCAGTATTGGTGTTTGGACCTAGTATGAGCACAGCTGTCCCAAACAAAAACACAAGACAAACACAAATATATGACAAAACTGACTGAGGAAAGAAAAGTCCATCTGTTCTCACACAGAAGGAAGAGTTAGAGTCCAACCTGAAATGTTTAGACACAGTAGAAGAAAACTGAAAATGAAATTACAAACGCTCACGTGTTTCTAGTAACGTCGATGACTGCTGATGACGGAACAGGTGTGGAAGGGTTGGACCATTTCAGAGAGGAATGGTCCAACCTAGGGATGCAAATTATCAATTAATTCATTAATCGTTAGTTGGTTGCCATTATCGATCAATTAACGATCAGTTGATAAGTGACGATTTTCCTGAGAACCTGAATTTCTTTTTCAAAACAGTCTATAAGAATAAAAGCTAAATATTGTTTATATACTTCATGAAAAAAACACGTCATATTCCTTAATGATTGGTTTATTGAACCATTGGATACAGTCAGTGTTTCCTGTGGAATTCATCTGTTGATGTGGCGGTGTGTAACGGGGGGTGCACGCATGTGCGTTTTGTTGGGGGGGAGGGGTACTCACATGCATGCAGTACGGCCAGGGGATCTGTGTGTGTTGGTTGGTAACTGCGCGCGCATGTGTGCGTCCCTTTCAATCCCACTTCTAATACTGGTGCAGTCCGTGCCCCCGCAGAAGTGAAAGTGAAACTTTTCGCTCATTTATCTTTTCTCCACCTCCTGAAGCTTGGCAAATGCTCGACATATCTGTGGACCGGATCAGGAGCCTGGAGAATGTTTTCAGCTTCTGTCTCACTGACCGTGGACTACACCAGCCTCCAGGGAAAACACTCCGATACCGACCCTGCATTTGTGCGTGTATTTATTGGGGGTGCACCGCTCCCATAAACAGACAGGTCGGTCTGTGTTTGCTCCTCCATGTCCACACAGACATTCTAACTCATCAACGCCATGATCTGGTTCAATGACCGGCTATCCCAGCCGTGGCATCGCAGTGTGGACAAACCGGCAGCCCTCAGACAGGTGTGGACAGGTGGACAAGGGCAATTAACCGACAATTAATAATTTAATCGAGCAAATTCTTATTGACAATTAATCCATAGTCGATTAATTGTTTACATCCCTAGTTCAACCACTACCCCTTCCAGCTGTGTTTAAAGCAGTAGAGCCAAGTGAAAGGGCCAAGGGGGAGGGGTAAAGGGGAGGGCTGAAAACAAGAATTGGGATTGGGTTTAAGTGTAGATTTTTTGGGGGGACGGGGGCAAACATTGAAGTCATCGTATACACAGAAAACACACTTTATAGAGACGGTACTTCTAGAGTAACACAGGAAATAACAATGAGAGATATTTAAATATTAAATAGTAAAAACAACAACAAAAAAAGAGTAAAAACAGTACCCCCCCCCAACCCTAACCCTTAATCTAGGGAGGGAGGAGCAAAAGGAATGTTCAAACATAAGACAATTCAAAAACACTTATAAGAGAATGTTTTTCACCAGATATAGGGATGAAGGTTATTAACTGTCACCATATGTTCACTGTTGTTTATCTATACATTTCTTTTAGTTATTTATTTATTTGCCAGCACAACTAAGAAAAACACAGGTAAACGGTTATTTGTATGTGTGTATGTGTACTTCAGAGGCGATTTCTCACAGACTGCAGTGGAAGCTCAGCTTCCCCTAAAATTACTCAAATTAAATGGTTAAATATGTTTGGTTGTGTTGACATTTCATTGACTCCAAATGTGTTAGAACACGTTCATCTCACAGACGAGTTCGTTCAGAATCAGCTTTATCACAAATCAGTGGACTGGATGTTGTTCACTTCTCCTCCATTCCCGTGTGTCTGTTTTCTCATTCAGTCTCTGCTCAGTGCATTTGTCCGTAGACTCTCAGCGTCCATGCACTTCAGTGGGACTGAGTGGAACTGGTTTTTTCATTGCCTCAAAACTGGACGGTAATTGTGTTACGCCCCGGCCTAGGGGTTCACCAGGGTGAACATAATATGCTCAGTTTGTCCCCTCCCAGCTCCCAAGCACACATGTCAGTCAAAACTAAATTCACAATATTTATTATTATTATTATTATTATTTTTATTATTATTATTATTATTATTATTATTATTATTATTATTATTATTATTATTATTATTATTATTATTAAACAACTAAAGGAGGGTTAGGGGAGGACATGGCTAAAACAACAAACAAAATATCTTCTTACAGTTTAAACTAAATTACCCACTCAAAAACTAGAAGCACTCGGAGAGCGCAGACCTCCGCCAAGGCTGATCAGTGGCCCCCCCCGTGGGCCCCCCCACCCCCGATCACCACCAAAATTTAATCATTTCTTCCGTATCCCATTTCCAACAAACCCTGAAAATTTCATCCAAATCTGTCCATAACTTTTTGAGTTATGTTGCACACTAACGGACAGACAAACAGACAAACAAATAGACAAACAAACAAACAAACCCTGGCAAAAACATAACCTCCTTGGCGGAGGTAATAAATGCATGAAATAAAATACAGCAAACTTACCTAAACTACCTAACCAAGAAACAGGAGAAAATGGGAAAACAAAAGAGCTGGCCTCCCCTACCAGAAAAAGGTTCAAATTATAAAAAACTATTTACAGCTATATACACAATCGAATTTCACACGAGCACACGAAGACTGATGGTCACACATGGAACACAGGGTTGGAAGCTGGCAGGAGGCAAGAGAGACTGAACGGAAGCTCCAAGGCCATTTTTAAAAGGGCCGGGCAATCACCTTCCACCAATCAGCACCTGCAAACAGACAGACACAAAAGGGCACAGCACACCTACAGGACGGGGGAGGACACACACACTAAACAGAAAACATATTTACATATAACACAAATAGACAAATTACGACCCATGGTCATAACAGTTGGATAAATGCCACCATGTTGTCCCGCCCCCGGACGCTCAGCGTCTCTGGGGGTGAATGGAGCTGTGGGCGGACCTTGGCCGGGCTGGATGCTGAGCTTCCACGTGCTGATTGGAGGATCAGTCCAAAGGCTGAACCCCATTTGATTGACAGCTGTTTTCAGATCTACTCCTTCACTGACACAGTTCAGTTTAATACCGTCACACATTCTGCTGGGAAAGAGAGAGAGAAACCACTACAAAATTACTCGTTCATTTCTTGCACTGTAAATAAAACACACTCATTGGACTTCCTTGTTTCAATTTAACATAATTTCAGTGTTTTCTTGTTTACTTGGTACGATAAGGTCACTGACCATTTTCTGAAAAAGGAACGGAGGGACGAATTTATGTTTAAACTAGAAGCACTCGGAGAGCGCAGACCTCCGCCAAGGCTGATCAGTGCCCCCCCCCCCCCCCCCCCCCGTGGGCCCCCCCACACCAAGGAGGTTATTTTTTTGCCAGGGTTTGTTTGTCTGTCTGTCTGTTTGTCTGTCCGTTAGTGTGCAACATAACTCAAAAAGTTATGGACAGATTTGGATGAAATTTTCTGGTCTGCACCGCCCCCGTGGGCCCCCCCACCCCCGATCACCACCAAAATTTAATCATTTCTTCATTATCCCATTTCCAACAAACCCTGAAAATTTCATCCAAATCTGTCCATAACTTTTTGAGTTATGTTGCACACTAACGGACAGACAAACAAACGGACAGACAAACAAACAAACCCTGGCAAAAACATAACCTCCTTGGCGGAGGTAATAACTTGACTTTTTTTTTTATGTAAGCTGACAATGAGCTTCCCCTGTCTGAAAGACAAGCAGCCACCACTGGTGTACTTGTATGTTGTGGGTCTATGTATAAACGTATGTACATATGTATGTGTATATGGATGAATGAGTGTGTGTGTGTGAATAGATATATACTGTAAATATAAAAGAGTAATGTAAAAGGAAAAGGGACATATAGATTATTAATAAAATTTTATGGAGAGGGGGTGAGATTAAATCCATTGCACTTCTTCCCACCTCTTTTCAGGTAAATGTAAATGGAACTATTGTGCTGTTCTTCTGTTTAAGATTATTATAATTGTTGATATTTGTGTTATGTGTTTTTTTTCTTGTTTGCATATGTGTTAAATTCCGTTGCATGTTTGGAATAAATCACAAAATCACGGTACTTCTTGAGTAATAAAGGAAATAAACAATGCAACATATTTAAATATTATTAAGCAGCAAAAAAAAAAGAAAGAAAAGAAAAAAACAGAGTATAAACAGTACCCAACCCTAACCCCGCCCCTCTCCCATTCAGTCACACATTCACACATTCATGCCTAACTAAGGTACAGAGGACAGTTCTAGGTCGTTATTCAGGATTGTTGATTATTCCATTTGGTTGGTTATTCAGTGAAAATTAAAAAAAAAAAAAAAATTAAATTACAATAATCTACACCAAACTTATATTTTTGGGTCGGTAATTACTTATATTTTCAGGAAAATATATTTTGAAATGAGAAAAAATTGGTGAAAAAAAACAAGTGAGTATTTTAGTGAGTGTGAATGTTTGTACAGTGACCCAGTTTAGTGCCGTCATTCTGGGTTCATTTTATAAACTATAAATAAACTACATTTATTCAAATACACTGATATTTAACTATTATTTATGCCATATTCTAAACACACAGTGTTTAAAATTAATAAATGCATATACCTGTGCAAAATACATGTGAATATAGTGGTATTATTATTTGTATGTTGTAAATATTGTAAATAAATGTATATGATATTGATAATTGAAATAAAAAATGTTTAATTTGACATTTCCTTTTGTTGTCCATCTGTGACGCTGACATTTGTCTAAACTCTTTCTGTTTAGGTTTGATCAAATATTTTTGTCCTCTAACCAATTATTGGGTTGTAAAATAGAGGGTTATCAGACTAAATACAGGGTTCTGATTGTTATGAAATGATGAATTCTCCTCATTTTCCAGTGTTTTGCTCATTTTCTCCTCACTTTAGAAGGATTTGTTAGCTATTATGCAATATTTTCAAAGGTTTTTGGTTCATTTATCCTTATTTTTCTAGTATTTTGTTCATTTTAGTCTCATTTTACAACTTTTTATCCATAAATAAATGAGGTGAAACTGTATTTACACAAATTATTGACATGTATTGATAGGATTAGTGGATCAGCAGGTATTAAACAGTTTAGATCAGTAGGTGGTTTTGTTTTTTGAGGGTTATCAGACTAAATACAGGGTTCTGATTCTTAATAAATGATGAATTCTCCTGATTTTTCCAGTATTTTGCTCATTTTCTCCTCACTTTAGAAGGATTTGTTAGCTTTTGTGCAATATTTTCAAGGGTTTTTGATTCATTTTTCCTCATTTTTCTAGTATTTTGTTCATTTTATTCTCATTTTAGAAGGATTGATTAACTTTTATGCAATATTTTCAAAGGTTTTTGGTTCATTTTTCCTTATTTTTCTGGTATTTTGTTCATTTTATTCTCATTTTAGAAGGATTGATTAACTTTCATGCAATATTTTCAAAGGTTTTTGGTTCATTTATCCTTATTTTTCTAGTATTTTGTTCATTTTATAAATTTTTATCCTATGAATAAATGAGGTGAAACTGTATTTTACACCAATTATTGACATGTATTGATAGGATTAGTGAATCAGCAGGTATTAAACAGTTTAGATCAGTAGGTGGTTTGTTTTTTTGAGGGTTATCAGACTAAATACAGGGTTCTGGATGTTATGAAATGAATTCTAATTTTTCCAGTATTTTGCTCATTTTCCCTTCACTTTAGGAGGATTTGTTTGGGTTTTTGGTAAATTTTTCCTTATTTTTCTAGTATTTTGCTCATTTTAGTCTCATTTTACAACTTTTTATTCTATGAATAAATGAGGTGAAACTGTATTTTACACCAGTTATTAACATGTATTGATAGGATTAGTGAATCAGCAGGTATTAAACAGTTTAGATCAGTAGATGGTTTTGTTTTTTTGAGGGTTATCAGACTAAATACAGGGTTCTGATTTTTATGAAATGATGAATTCTCATTTTTCCAGTATTTTGCTCATTTTCCCCTCACTTTAGATCGATTTGAAAACTGTTATGCAATATTTTCAAGGGTTTTTGGTTCATTTTTCCTTATTTTTCTGGTATTTTGTTCATTTTATAACTTTTTATTCTATGAATAAATGAGGTGAAACTGTATTTTACACAAATTATTGACATGTATTGATAGAATTAGTGGATCAGCAGGTATTAAACAGTTTAGATCAGTAGATGGTTTTGCTTTTTGAGGGGTATCAGACTAAATACAGGGTTCTGATTGTTATGAAATGATGAATTCTCCTAATTTTTCCAGTGTTTTGCTCATTTTCTCCTCACTTTAGAAGGATTTGTTAGCTTTTATGCAATATTTTCAAGGGTTTTTGGTTCATTTTTCCTCATTTTTCTAGTATTTTGTTCATTTTATTCTCATTTTAGAAGGATTGATTAACTTTTATGCAATATTTTCAAAGGTTTTTGGTTCATTTTTCCTTATTTTTCTAGTATTTTGTTCATTTATGACTTTTTATCCTTTGAATAAATGAGGTGAAACTATTTGACACCAATTATTAACATGTATTGATAGGATTAGTGGATCAGCAGGTATTAAACAGTTTAGATCAGTAGGTGGTTTGTTTTTTTGAGGGTTATCAGACTAAATACAGGGTTCTGGATGTTATGAAATGATGAATTTTCATATTTTTTCAAGTGTTTTGCTCATTTCCCCCTCACTTTAGAAGGATTTGTTCGCTTTTATGCAATATTTTCAAAGGTTTTTGGTTCATTTTTCCTTATTTTTCTAGTATTTTGTCCATTTTACAACTTTTTATCCTATGAATAAATGAGGTGAAACTGTATTTGACACCAATTATTCACATGTATTGATAGGATTAGTGGATCAGCAGGTATTAAACAGTTTAGATCAGTAGGTGGTTTTGTTTTTTGAGGGTTATCAGACTAAATACAGGGTTCTGATTGTTATGAAATGATGAATTCTCCTCATTTTTCCAGTATTTTGCTCATTTTCTCCTCACTTTAGAAGGATTTTTTTTGCTTTTATGCAATATTTTCAAGGGCTTTTGGTTCATTTTTCCTCATTTTTCTAGTATTTTGTTCATTTTATTCTCATTTTAGGATTGATTAACTTTTACGCAATATTTTCAAAGGTTTTTGGTTCATTTTTCCTTATTTTTCAAGTATTTTATCCATTTTACAACTTTTTATCCAATGAATAAATGAGGTGAAACTGTATTTTCCACCAATCATTGACATGTATTGATAGGATTAGTGGATCAGCAGGTATTAAACAGTTCAGATGCTTTTGGTGGATGGTGGATGTTTGGGTCTTTAAGGGTTAAATGTGCTGCAGACACGTTCATAAACATACACATGCAACGTGACCAGTTCAATCCCATTTTCTCCTTTATTTTTCAGTTCTGACAGACAGGTACTGATTCAGACAAACATGGAGGCATCAGCAGAAGAGGCAGAAGAGAAATCTGTCCGATTGTCCCGCTCACAACGCTCTTCTTCCTCTTCCTCTTCTTCTTCGCTGATACCTTGTTCTCATTCCATTTCATTCCATTCTTAGTATTAGAAAGAAGTTAAGAGTTGACTTGGGTGAAATCGCTCCGAAATCTACGAAACGTGGAGCAAAACAACAATAGAGACGGAAAACCTCGACAGAAAACTACCACATTCCCATTTTTTCCAGTTTTTTTTTTTTGTTTGTTTTTGTTTAAATGACATAATTGTGTTGTGAAGCACATGACATGGAAAAGTCTCTACTTGATCTATGTGACAGGCATTTGTTCTACTGCTTCTACCGGCTCTGGCTTTAAAGACTGATTACAGGACGTAGGAAGTGTCATGGTTTTGTTTTTTTTTCCACCCTGAATATCAACAATGACTGAAGTTGGTGTTCTCTCCCCTTTTCTCTCTACGACTGTTACCCTTTAACCAAGACAAGGCACTAAACCCATTCACCTACCCAAGAGGAGATAGTCGAGGGGGGGGGCTACCAGTGAGGACCACATGTTATGAAGCAGTATTAAGTAAGAGTTTAACCCTTTAACCCCTGACGTGTCTGTGCTGAGCCTTCTGAATGGAGGACTTATTTCAAGATTCATGTAAATTCAACCGTTTACTCAGTAGTGAAATTTCAAATCGTGCTGATGGAATAGATAGACATCTGAGCATGCTCAGTGCACCCCCCACCACTGCCATGGGGGGGCGAAACAGAGCAGTGAGAGAGACCGACTCACTATAAAAATAGACAGTTTGGGCTTTTTTTTTTTTTTAACGTTTTCCTTGCATTCTTTTTTGTTTGTTTGTTTTTCCTGTTGTTTCCAGTGTTGTGGTGATTTTCCTTTATTTTTTTTACCGTGTTTTTACTTAGTTTTGACCGTGGAACTGCTGTATGGAGTCCAAAAAAAGAGCCCAAAACTAAAACTACTGGGACCAAATTCAAATACCTGTTGCTCATTTTGTTCTTTTTACTTAATTTTAGTCCTTTTTTTTTTGCATATTTTTTCATGCTGCTTATTTTATAAACATTTTATTTGTTTTCGTTCATTTAGTTGTTTATTTTGTTAATTTTCCTACATTTGTCTTTTATTTTTTTGTTTTTCTTCAATTTTGTTCAGTTTGTGACTTATTTTGTTGGTTTATTTTTCATATTTGTTCATTGTTTGATCACTTTTAACTGTTTTTGTTCATTTTGTTGCTTATTTTGTTCCTTTTTTTGACCGTGTAACTGTTTTTTGGAGTTCAACCAGGTGTCAAAAAGCAGCTGGACTGATTTAGAAAAAAAGAGCCCAAAACTAAAACTACTGGCACCAAATTCAAATACTTGTTGCTTATTTTGTTCTTTTTTTTAACTTAATTTTTGGTCCTTTTTTGGCATATTTTTTCATGTTGTTTATTATTTTATAAACATTTCCTTTGGTTTTGTTCATTTAGTAGCTTATTTTGTTCATTTTCCTACATATCTTTTTTTTAATGTTTTTCTTCAATTTTGTTCAGTTTGTGTCTTATTTTGTTCATGTTACTAATTATTTTGTTGGTTTATTATTCATTGATCACTTTAGCGGTTTTTGTTCATTTTGTTGCTTATTTTATTATTTTTTTGACCGTGGAACTGCTTTATGGAGTTAAACAGGTGTCAAAAAGCAGAAAAAAAAGTCAAACCTAAATACTCCTGGGCCCAAATTCAAATACTTGTTGCTTATTCTTTTTTTTTCCTGCTTCATTTTAGTCCATTTGTTGCATATCTTTTCCTGTTATTTATTATTTTGTAGTTATTTCATTAGTTTTTGTTCATTTGTTGCTTATTTTGTTCCTTTTTTTGACTGTGTAACTGTTTTTTGGAGTTCAACAGGTGTCAAAAAGCAGCTGGACTAATTTATTTTTAAAAAAAAAAGAGTCCAAATCTAAACCTACTGGCACCAAATTCAAATCCTTGCTGTTGTTCAGTGTGTTCCAGTTCACAGTTGATGTTCAACATCCTAAATCTAAATTTACTTGCTCAAGTTAAAAAAAATGCAGATCCAATTGGTTTGCGTGTCACAGGTGATCAACTCAGATTTCCCGCACAAATGAAAACAAAGTCTCGGAGACCGCCCTATTTAAATGAGGATTTTGCGGACACTACTGGTTGTCGTCATGGAGACAATACACTGTAAAAACTGCTCTAGGATCAGCCAGCACTGATGATCCAGACCAAGGCTATAATGGTTTTGGATTTTTCATTATAGTTTAGTTTTATTTAGTTTTGACTTTTTTTTTCTCTAATTCAGTTCGTTTTAATTAGTTTTTACAGCAGGTTTGCTAGTTTTTATTTGTTTTCGTTATTTTCTAAATGCTTACTTTTAGTTTAGTTTGAGTTTCTTTATATCTTTTCTCTTCTTCTTCGTCGTCGTATTCAAATAAATCCCAGACAGGACTCTGCTGCTCTCTTCCAACTTTAGTCTCCATGTTTCCAGGTTGAGTGGGGACCAGAAGACGACTGGAAACCACAAGTGAACACAAGTTAAATATCATATGGTGCCAGCAGCTACAATTGCTTAAGGGAAATAAATCGATTTCATATCAATCTGACATTGACAAAGATGAAAACGAAGGGAATTTTATCCAGAATTTTTATACGTTTTAGTTAGTTTTGTAAACACACAATACAGTTGCAGTTAGTTATCATTTTTTTCTTTTAATTATAGTTTTTTTTAAAAATTTCAGTTAACGAAAATGTTTTTTCCATTCTAGTTTTCGTCATTTCGTTAGTTTTCGTTAACGATAATAACCTTGGTGTGCGCTGCCACGTTTGCACAACCTTTAGTAAATCAGGCCCTTTGTCTTTTTCTGTTCTTCCACCTGTTTTGACCCTAAAACACAATAAAACTAAACCACTGAAGAAAAGGAACACAAGCACAAACTCCTGAAACCTGAAACAGATGCAGATTCACAGCAGAACCTTTACCTGGAATCACGTCAGGGGTTAAAGGGTTAAACTACGAGCTGAGATGACAAACAAACAGCTGATTTTATACTTCGCTAACAGACTATTGGCTTTAGTTTTCAGGGAGGAGAAAGGCATCGGTCTGTCTACAATCTGGGTCAACCCTTAAAAATGCTGCGATGCTACAACCCGTCTGTCCTTGAACGCACCACGCGCTCTTTCAAACACTGCTTTAACGGCATTTAGTTATTTGACGCGGGCATGATGGGTAACAGCAGAGACAGCTACAAGCAAGCGGACGTCTGAAGGCTTCGTAAAGGTGAAAAGCAGCACGAAAAACTAAGAAGAAGAGTCCCAACAAGGCAAATCCATCACTTCCTGTGTTTAGGTCGTGAACCAAAAGTGACCCCAGTATGATTTTTGGGATAAAACAGCAACTGTACAGCTCACATTGGTTCACCACAAACTGTAATAAAAAAAAAAAAGAACACAAGTTGACTTTCATACGGCTGATTATCTTTCCTTTGAGGACGCTCTTCATCATGAGCGTCCTCGTTCCCATCCGACAGGTGTCATTAAAATCAGAGTTCTGCCAGATTAACCTGTTCAGTATGTCAGGTTTGTGAAGTTTGTGTTGGGGTTTGTTCTGTGATGCTGAGATCCCCGTCTTGTCGACATATTCCAACAGTAAATCTAAGCTGGTGTCCGTTATCCGCTCTGTTACTCAGGTCTGCTGACTGCTTCTCCAGGCTTGTTTTCCAGCTTCTACTACAGGAACACGTGACATTAACGTAACGCCTGTAAAGTGCAGGGTCTCAGATTTCCGAAGCCGTTGGAATTTTTCCGATCGGACAAATCACGAAAGAGTTAGAGCTGCAACCGATTAATCGACTCAAAGTGACCCGGTTCTCCTGAATCAAAGCTTAGTTTCCTTCATTTCTCTGCTGTTAAACATTGGTTCCACTGTTGAGTTTCACACGGACACTTATTGTGACGCACAAAGAAGCTTCAGTTCAGGAAAACTGTAATAGAATATTTCCCTTTAATCAATTCCAGTCGATTAATCGAATCGTGACTTTTTGCATTTGTTTCAGGCACCTAATTGATTAATCAGTTGCAGCTCTAGAAAGAGTTACGGTAATTCGAACTCCACTTGGGGGGGGGGGCATTCTGTTGGGGTCTGTGAACTGGTTTATTAAGAGTCTGGTTTAGATCAGCTCTAAATGTAACGGGTCATCAGTTAACTTTTATTATGATGTGGTGCTGCATAAATACAATTTGATTGATTGATGACAGCTTTAAGGTACATATTGTTAAGGGGGGGTAAACATGACAAATTCATGGGGCCCTATACCCCATACCACTGACAGATCATCAAGTTATTGAATTTTATGAAGGGTCCATAATGTTTACCTTTCATGGGGCCCACAATTGGTATAGAACAGTCCCAATTTATGCTTTTTTTTTTTTTATTTTATTAGGTATTTTTATTTCACTGTTTTTGAGTGTACAGCTGCTTTTATGTCTGTTTTTAATCTATTCTTATATTTTAGTCTATTATTTTGCTTTTCATTCTTCTGTATGACAGTGAGTTAATTGTACAGCTGTTTTATGTTTTTAATCTATTCTTGTATTTTTCTTTAATTTTTTGTTTTTTCCCCTGTAAGTCGCTTTGGAAAAAAAGTGTCTGCTAAATGCATAAATGTAAATTGCAATGACATAAATATGTCTTATTTCTTAAAGGGGTGATATTTTCCTTTTTACCTCCACCAAGGAGGTTATGTTTTTGCCGGCATTGGTTTGTCTGTCTGTCCATGTGTAAGATAAGTGAAAAAGTTATGGATGGATTTGGATGAAAATTTGAGGAAATGTTGATACTGGCACAAGGAACATATGATTCAATTTTGGCGGGGGGGGGGGGGGGGCAGATCTGCCTTGCCTTTTCTAGTTTTAATAATGGAATTCTTCTTCATTCATTCAACTCCACAGCTCCATCTTCAACCCTATTTCTGAGTAATGACACCAGAAAGGTGGTTTGGAGCGCTGGCCCTTTAAATGCATAGGAGACACTTCAGGCCCCGCCCCCTCCAGGTTGTCAGCTGTGCTGCTCTGTCCCGTTCAACCAACAACTGAACATTTGAGGTAATGGGCTCCAAGTTTGGACATATTTTCAGTCTGGACTACAACCGCTGATGACGACAAACAATTATGGAGAAAAACTGGAGAAATGTTGGACTGAAGTCTGGAGCTGATATGAGCAAATGTGGAGACGGAACTAGTTATAGACACAACTAATTAAGAAGGAATTCAAACAGGTTGTAGAAATCCACTGGATTTTTTTGTCCAAATGAATTTAAAGATAGTTTAGCAGCAGCTGGAGGGTTCAAATTCAAACTGTCTGAACTATTAGGGTCCAAATCCACAAAGAAATGAAGCACAGACTAAGAAAAGTGGGTTTAGACAAATATGAGCCCTTTAACATAATTATTTTAAATTTTGGACATTGACCCTTTTATGAACCTGTACATGTTGCAGATTTATGCAGATGCTGCATCAGCACCATTCAAACAGATTTACTGCTCCGTACATTTTGTTCGGTAAAGTGCTTCTATGTCGTGTTCTACTGTCGTTACCGTCCACAGCTGAAAACAAGCCCCTGTGTTAGTCCTGACGGGATGTGAATACGATCCAAACTACCACTGTATCTGTAAATTTTACTGTTGTCCAAATCCTTACAATGTAATCAGTCAAATTAATCCTATCGATATGTACCAGCTCTAGCTGTGGGGAGCTAGTGCTGCAGGAGCAGAGGTAGCTCCCATTAGGAAATGACCATCTCCAGCAAAAAACAGACTCCAACACAAACTTCCATGAGCACACGTGTACAAATTGAACATATCAAACTCATACATGTGACCTCCTCACCTCTGCTTTCCCTTGAATTCAAGCATAAATAGCACATGCTAACGTAAAATCAGTCCATCATTCAACAGTTATGATTAGGGATGCACAATAACACTGATAATTATTGGTCCGATATTGAAAAAAAAAGTCATTCAGATAATTCCGATAATTAAAGTTTTCACTGATAAATACAGCCCATAATAATAAATCTAAATTGCTTAGATTTGGTGCATTTCATCGGTACACAGTGTACGTTGTTGCCTTGGCAACCACCATAAAAAACCAAGAAGAAGCGGTGTGGACCAGTCCATTCAGTCGATGGGTTTTCAGTTCAGAGTTCAATATAAAAAAATAAAAATTAAATTAAAGATAATACTTTCTTTTTTAAAAAGGGTTTTCAGTTCCTTACTCTCTGCTACAGCTGGAAGACCAAGAGGAAGATAAAGCAGTTTTTACCTCCGCCAGGAGGTACTGTGATCACTTTGCTTTGTTTGTTTGTTTGTTAGTAACTTTACAGGAAAACTCTTCCACCCATCTTTCCCAGATCTTCCCCACAGATAGGCCTAGGCCCTGGGACCAACCCATTACATTTTGGGCCAAGTAGGCCAAAGTTCAAGGTCACAGCAAGGTCACAACATCTACAATTTTCTATCTCTCATCATTGAACAATTTTTGAAAATTCATAAAAAATTCAAAACGACTCCGATTAGCCTCCAATTTGATCCACCTGTAGCTTAGAACGATATCTTGTATCTGGCACAAAACTGTCCACATCCACTGTGGAATGTGGACTCTGTGGACATTTACATTTAACACTGAAAATCCCCTTTACCACACATTTAAAATTAGAACTCAACAAATATTGATTGGAATTGAATCTAATTTGACAGACACATGACTGGTACCAAGCTTTAACTTTTTCTGCTGTATGGAACAACCTGGAAACTGTAGTCGATCCACACATGCACACCGTTCAGGGTGCTTGGCGGAGGTTTGCGTTCTCTGAACACTTGTTGAGGTTGTTCTGCTTCATCTGTTCCCTAAAACCACATCAGCACACAGCCTTCAGCCTTTGGGACCAATAACTAGTCTTTTGAACAGTTCATTCAATCCAACATCCGAAGTGGCCCCGCCTACTGACCCATTCACCCCCAGAGACGCTGAACGTCTGTGGGAGGGTTTTAGGTGGGATGATTTGACGCATTTAGCCAATGACCACCACGCTTCACAACAGCTGAGTTCTGCTTCATAGATGACCCTCTGACGCTCAACGTCAACAGGGAGTTCAACAGTGTAGGTACTGATACGAGAATTAATCAAGGAATTTGTGTCAGAAAGCAAACAAACAGCTGACCAGAACGACACAGCCATAAAATTACGTGCATGCTTGTGCTATTTTAATGTAAATCTAATTTGTATTTTTCTTGTAAATTCGACAGTGCAGTTCTGCCCATGCATTTCCTGAAATGTTAGCGGAATGTTGCAGTCTCAAACCAATCACCTCTGTTGGACATAAACAGTACGGAACTGAAAACCCTTGGTCTATTGTCCATTTTAACCTTTTGGTTCTGTAGACGCCTTTACTGGACTATTAAGTGAGTTTAACACTGACTGGAAAGAAGAATAAAAGAATTGGAAGAATGGGAACTATTGTTGTTTGGTATCGGTTACGAGAAGCAGGAAGTTATCGGTTATCGGTTGTAAAAGAAAAAAAATTATCGTGCATCCCTAGTTATCATGGGTGTCCAGTTGCTCATATGACATGATACATTTGCACCTACAGGTAAAAAAAAAAAACAAACAAACAGAAGAATGACACAACTTTACAAAAAAACAGAAATGGAAAAAATGTCAACAATTTCACAACAAAGGGAAAAGTCTCCATCCAATACTGGCTGCATCTGTTGTCGAGAAAAAACTCAGGGAGCCGAATTTAGTTTTATGTTTTCAGTGCAGTCTAATGGAGCTCGCCAGCAAGCTGTAAATAAAAACAACCATCTATGAACCTGGGTGGATGAAAACAGAGCAGCAGGAATACGCAACTGGTGTCTGGAAGTTCCACAGGTCTGTACGAACGCCGTCACTGAGCACCTGTTCACCGTCAGACACATCTGGTTTTTATTCCCACTGAAGACACGTCTGCTTTCACCAAACTGAAACCCCTTCAGGAGCGTCCATGTCAGTGGGACTTTTCATTTCTGGGACAAATGGTTTTTCAAGAGCACTTCTTATTCAACTGGCAAAACCATTTCTGTAGCTGTGTCAAATATTTGTACAAGACTTTAAGAGCTTTAGCTTTTCTTCTAACACTGTTTATGACGAAGAAAATGATCACTTGAAAAAGAAAAAATAAAATCAAACCTGTTCTTTAGGTCCGTGTGGTCTCAAAGTTCATGAAATTCATGGAACATTAAAAGACCAAAACAACACTTTTGGTTTTGAACCCATATTTTTTAGACGACGTTGAACCCTAACTGCAGGTCGTCTCCTAACGCTGGACATGTGGAGTGTGTTTACACGCACACAGTTTTATGGGTTTTCTGTTCCGTGTTGAACGGCTCGTATTATTCACAAACATTTCCCAGACGCAAAATGTTAGTTAAAAAACATAAAGCAAAGACTAGTGTATAATTTTAAAAATATGAGTCTAAATGTTGCTTGTTGGACGTCTGGACAGATACTGGACAGATACTGGACAGATACTGGTCAGATACTGGACAGATACTGGACAGATACTGGTCAGATACTGGTCAGATACTGGACAGATATTGGTCAGATACTGGTCAGATACTGGTCAGATATTGGTCAGATACTGGTCAGATATTGGACAGATACTGGACTGATACTGGACTGATACTGGTCAGGTACTGGACAGATACTGGACAGATACTGGTCAGATACTGGACAGATACTGGACAGATACTGGTCAGATACTGGTCAGATACTGGACAGATATTGGTCAGATACTGGTCAGATACTGGTCAGATATTGGTCAGATACTGGTCAGATATTGGACAGATACTGGACTGACACTGGACTGATACTGGTCAGGTACTGGACAGATACTGGACAGATACTGGACAGGTACTGGACAGATACTGGTCAGATACTGGACAGATACTGGACAGATACTGGACAGATATTGGTCAGATACTGGTCAGATACTGGTCAGATATTGGTCAGATACTGGTCAGATATTGGCCAGATACTGGACAGGTACTGGACAGATACTGGACTGATACTGGTCAGATACTGGACAGGTACTGGACAGATACTGGTCAGATACTGGACAGATATTGGACAGGTACTGGTCAGATACTGGTCAGATACTGGACAGATATTGGACAGGTACTGGTCAGATACTGGTCAGATACTGGTCAGATACTGGACAGATATTGGACAGGTACTGGTCAGATACTGGACATACACTGGACAGATATTGGACAGGTACTGGTCAGATACTGGTCAGATCAACAGTCCTTTCCACTCAGCTCCATTGGCTTCAATGGAAAAAGTCTAGTTTTTGGTCCTGTCACATATCGTTATCCTCATATCATAAAGACCTAACTCATACACAAATGGACAAAAGTATGTGGACATGTTGACTCCAGGTGTTTCTTTTCTAACATGGGTCTGGGATCCAAAACAATACTGACTAATGTCAGAATAGAGTTTTATATGTTTGAGTCTTTATGGGTTAAGAACAAATACGTCCAGTTTTTCTAATCCATTTAATATCGACCTCACAGATCCAGTTTTATCATTCTGGTGTTTTCTCTGTTTGTTTCGGTTTACCAATGAGATCCTTTTGGAAACAACGTAACTACAAAACACACCTGACCTTTATAAAATTGGCCTGCACATACATATGACTGTACGTGCTTTATATGAGTGTGGTTCTCAGAATACTGAAGAAGCCAAGGTTCACTGTCAGGAATGAGCTTAAATTAAAAAAAGCTAATGTTTGTGTGCATGTAAACACACGAGGACTGAACTGTAGTAAACACTCACATACTATATATACACCTTAAGAAGCTCTACAAGCAAATATTAGACAATTCACACCCTGTTCGCCAATGATAGAGATGAAATAGACTGAATGGACCCCATAATGAGCCATTCCTCGCTCTGCCACCTGACCTACTGGACCGCTTAAGCCATTTAACACTTTTAAATACATGTATAGAATATGTACAAAGGCCCAATCTCAAGTCACCCCTTGGCCCCTCCCTCTAACCCCTCCCCCTTGGCACTACTTCTTGAATCAGAGTTGTAAGGGGTAGTGGTGTAAACGTCCCCCTATGAAACGGTCCAACCCTTCCAGACCTGTTCCGTCATCATCAGTCATCGATGTCGATATAAACAGATGCGACAACTTTGTTTGCGACAGAATTCCCGATGCCGTCAGCAGCTGGAACCGTCTCTGTTCCATGGGCTTTGGGCATCTTTTTGCGACTATCTACCGCAAACCGCCGAAATGCGATCTATAACACATTGGAACGGCATTAAACTGTCAATCACATGATGAAGTTGTTTACGCAGAAAATAAAATATTTGTGTGTTTCTTTCGTCACTGCTGCACTTTTTTGCTTCATTTTGCCAATGATTCGAACTGAATTATGGGAGATTTCTCAAACCCCTCCATTTTGTAGCGCGGTCCTGAAAAATCTCCGTTTGGAAGGTCAAACAGCCCTTCCCCTTAGACTCATCGACAATCGGGACAACCCTACCCCTTAACGTGAACGCGCAAAATGGAAGGGTAAGGGTAAGGGGGAGGGGCCAAGGGGTGCATTGGGATTGGGCCAAACAACACGCCACCACAGGTCTAATCCAGAATACAGTAAACACCCCCACCTGATGCTTTCCTACAGGGTTAGAAACGAGAAATCCCATTATTTCCCATCTTGTTGACACTAATCGGATGTTTGTTGGCTAGTTTCCTTCTCACAGTTTTCGTGTGTTTCTACCGCCACTGGTAGACCACGTCAGAATTTGCGCTGAGTTCGTAAAAAAACAAAACAAAACAAAAAAAGTTAATGAGGTGGCCATTTTTCTTTGTAGTTACCATAGAGTAACTATATAAGACAACGTTTGTCACAAGAATCCAGTCCAGTCCTGGCAAAGACAGAAGGTTCGTAAAGCATCCAGTTCAACAGGTTCCAAAGAGAGAGATACAACAGCCGTCCAACGACCTTTGACCCTTCTTCTTCTTCTACGTGTTTGACTCTATAAAGCACTTTGTGACGAGCCTGTTTATTAAAAGCGCTTTTTTTTTTCATATAAACTGGAGTCAGTGACGATAGAATCCAGGTAGGATGAGGACGAGACGTGAAAATAGACCATCTGTAAATAAAGAACAGGCCAATGAATGGGACTGGCAGGAAAACGACGTCTGTTTCCACACTGATTGCCGAGCAGGTTACCAGGAAGACACATGAGGAGGAGGAGGAGGATTCTGGGTATTACAGGAGATGCATTCTGGGATTGAGCCACTGGCAGATGTCACAGGTGAGAGGTGGTGTTTTTGGGATTGTTTGTTTGTGTCGCTGTCCTTTTCCGATCCTGTACAACCTTGATATTCTTTGACTTTTCCCCCCGTCTGTGCAGGACGTGATTGGTTGAAATGGAACACAGTTCAAATGAAGGCATAGCTCCTCCTCTTCCAGTTCAGACAGGAGGTAGGACGTAGCAGCAGAGGCTCTAGGAGGGTTTGGGGCTCTTCAGGGCGTCCACTTTGGTCTCCAAGTCTGTTATCTGCGGAAAAACCAGCATGAAGAATATTGACTTTACACAAACTACTATAGGTCACCCACAGAAATACTCTGAGAGTCAAAATATCAACCTTAGTGTGTTATTGGAGGACATGAAAAAATGTGTTAGATTTGATCCTGCTCAAAACTTTATACTTTTTGGAATAATATTTCTGCTTTGATGAGCACTGCTCTGGGTAAATCAGTGCAACCATGCCCCCTACTGGTCATTTTTGGAGCTTCCTCTCCTGCTGTGGGGTTGTCCACAGCCCACAGTGACTCCATGTCCTTCAGTCCACTATTGGCCCGTCTGTGATTGTCTTTAAGTGGAAGGATCCTCTGCCAGCCAGCTTTGTGCAAAGGATGCATGATTGACTTTTAAAGTTGGAAAAGATTAAGTCTTCTGTTCGTGGACAAATTCATTTGTTTTATCAACAATGGAATTCTGTTTTCTCTACAGGGTGGGGAAGCAAAATGTACAATATTTTGAGGCAGGGATTGAAAGACAGTGTATGACCAGTTAGTTTATTGAAAGTCATGAGAATTTATTTGCCACAAGAAAATGTCCATAATAGAAAATGTTTTTATTCTATGTGTCCTCCTTCTTTCTCAATAACTGCCTTCACACACTTCCTGAAACTTGCACAAGTGTTCCTCAAATATTGGGGTGACAACTTCTCCCATTCTTCTTTAATAGTATCTTCCAGACTTTCTGGTAATAGTTTTGCTCATAGTCATTCTCTTCTTTCCATTATAAACAGTCTTTATGGACACTCCAACTATTTTTGAAATCTCCTTTGGTGTGACGAGTGCATTCAGCAAATCACACACTCTTTAACGTTTGCTTTCCTGATTACTCATATGGGCAAAAGTTTCTGAAAAGGTATGGATAATAGTGTTAGGTATGATTATGACATCAGTATATGTTTGGTTTCAAAACAATTGATGTAGTGCCTGCTGAGAAAAAACAACTAAATGTTCAGTGTACATTTTGCTTCCCCACCCTGTACTGTTAACAAGAGTGTCCTAGTGTGTCCTCTGTCCTCTGGATGGAGACATTTGCTGTTAGTTTACATTATATTAACTTTCAATCAGCCCGAGCATTGGAAAGAGGAGTTGATAATATTCATTTATTTATTTTGTTGGTGGTGCTGTTTCTTGTTGTGTTTTTGTTTGTTTGTTTCTTTAATAGGTTTGTTGTATAATTAGGTTATTTTTGTACTGTCTGCATGGTTCTTTATTTCTAAGTACATGTTTACGTAAATGTATAATTCAATAAAAAAAAAAAAAAAAAAAAAAAAATATATATATATATATATATATATATATATATACACACACACACACACACACACACACACACTGTATATATTGCAGTTTTTTCAGGTTATTCACATCTTTTTTGTTTGGATAGTTTATAAAAGTAAGTATTTTCATAATTGAATGTTTTTTTTTGCACTAAAACAAAGACAAAAATTTGGAGTTGTCATTATTTATAGGTTATTCTGCTATTATTTTACTGCTCCGACTCCCTGGAGATCAAATCGGGCTGAATGTGAAACCTGAAAGAAAATGAGTTTGCGAGCTCTGCTCTAGTAGTTATTATTTATGTTGTTTAACTTCATAGTCTCCTCACTATAATTGGGGGTAGGAGTACATAAGTTTTTACTTCTTCCTACTCCTTTTCGAGCATGTATAATTTAATTTCATTTGTTTTATTTATCTTCTTATTATCATTATTATGATTATTAGTTATTTATTATTACTATTATTTATTTATTTTGTGTTTGTTTGCTTATCAATCATTTATGTACCAGTACTTATATTTTGTTCGTTGATTTTTGTTTTGATTTCACCATCTACATGTTTGAAATAAAGATTCCATTCATTCATTCATTCATTCATTCATTCATTCATTCATTCACTACTGGTTGTGAGTCTTGGATTCATCTGTCCTGTTTCCTTTTATCCATTTTTCTTTCGTTCTGTTTTGTTTTGTCTCTGTTTTTGTCCGTTGGGGCCTCTTACCAGGTCATTACTGTAAATGAGAAGCTGTTCTCAGTTGCTTTTACCGGGTAAAATAAAGTTATAAAATAATAATTTTCAAAATGTCTTCACATTTGGGTTTGATGTTTTTTTTTCTGAGTCTGCTTTTGTCTGATACACCCTGTAGTGTGTTCATTCTTACTTTTTCCTGTAAGTTGTCCGTCTCCTCTTTGTGTGTGGCCTCAGTCTCTTCCTGTGCTCGCCGCTGAGCCGTCTCCTTCTTCAGGTACTCGATCTCCCTGGAACACACACACACACACACACACACACACACACGCTCATTATCTTTTACTTTTATTTACTTGCTCACATCAGACTTTCTTTCATCGCTCTGTTCTTACTTCTGCTGGTATTCTTTAATCAGTCTCTTGGCTTTGCTGTATTTCCTCTCTAGGGTTTGGTACTGAGCCTGGGTTTCCTTTAGGTGTTCATCCACAGCCTGAAAACACACACACACACACACACACACACACACACACACACACACACACACACCAAGGTTACAATAGTTTTGGATTTTTCCTTCTAGGTTAGTTTTATTTAGTTTTGACTTTTTTTTTCTCTAGTTCAGTTTGTTTTAATTAGTTTTTAGAGCAGGTTTGCGAGTTTTTATTAGTTTTTGTTATTTTCTAAATGCTTAGTTTTAGTTTAGTTGTAGTTTTTTTTTAATTTTTTATATGTTTTCTCTTCTTTTCTGTCGTCATATTCAAATAAATCCCAGACAGGACTCTGCTGCTTTCTCCCAACTTCAGTCTCCATGTTTCCAGTTAGTGGGGACCAGAAGACGACTGGAAACCACAAGTGACGGACCCTTAAATACCATATGCACTGTAAAAAAAAAAAAAAACCCTGTAAAAAAACGATATTATTCCGGCAGCTGGGGTGCTGAAAAATATTCTAAAATAACGGAAAATAACCATCTCATAAAAATCTGGTAATTTTCCATAATTAAAATACAGTTTTTTGCCCTAACTTTATATGAGATTTTGCATATTTTTTTTGGACTTTTTAATGTTTAATAAAGAATATTTACATGTATGAAAACAATCAGATTACCTATAAATATATATAGAAATAATTTTCAATCAGACTCAGTTGTCCAATCCACTGATAAAAACTGTATTTGGACAGTTTATCAGTGCTTATACATGTTATACATTCACAAAAATACATTTATTCAACATTTTTGTTGTGAAACCTGTAATTACACAAGATATTTGTCAATTAACAAACAAGTCTGGTTCAACTGACAGAACTAATACTTCTGTTACGGTTAATTGTCAGTAATTTTATCTTGCTTTTTTTTTTTTTTTACAGTATTAAACTGTAAATTAACAGTTTAATCTCATAAATAGAAAATAAATATTTATGAAACTATGATACATTTGCAAATGTATTTTAACTGTATTTTTCTGTGTAAAAAAGAGTCTCTTAAAAAATGGAATTTTTTTGCTTATTCACAGTTACAGTTTTTTTGTGTTATTTTACATTTGACATGTAAAATCACAGTCTGTTTTCGGAATTTCATTGATATTTTCCTGTATCTTAAAAATACAGGAAAAATCTGTAAAATAAACAGTGAAAATTCTGTTAAATTACAGATTTTTTTTTTACAGTGTGGTGCCACCGGCTAAAATTGCTTGAGGGAAATAAATCGATTTTGTATCAATCTGATGTTGACAAAGATGAAAACGAAGGGAATTTTATCCATAATTACCTCCGCTAAGGAGGTTATGTTTTTGCCAGGGTTTGTTTGTTTGTTTGTCTGTTTGTTTGTCTGTCCGTTAGTGTGCAACATAACTCAAAAAGTTATGGACAGATTTGGATGAAATTTTCAGGGTTTGTTGGAAATGGGATAAGGAAGAAATGATTAAATTTTGGTGGTGATCGGGGGTGGGGGGGCCCACGGGGGGGGCCACTGATCAGCCTTGGCGGAGGTCTGCGCTCTCCGAGTGCTTCTAGTTATTATTATTATTGTTATTGTTAGTATTATTATTATTACCTCCGCCAAGGAGGTTATGTTTTTGCCAGCGTCTGTCTGTCTGACCATGTGCAAGATAACTCAATAAGTTAAGGGTGGATTTGGATGAAAATTTCAGGAAATGTTGATACTGGCACAAAGAACAAATGATTAAATTTTGGTGGTGATTGGCGGAGGGGGGGCTGATCTGCCTTGGTGGAGGTCTGTGCTCTCTGAGTGCTTTTCTAGTTTTTATCTGTTTTAGTTAATTTTGTAAACACACAATACAGTTTCAGTTGGTTATCATTTTTTTCTTTTAATTATACTTTTTATTTCAGTAAATGAAAATGTTTTTACAATTCTAGTTTTCGTCATTTCGTTAGTTTTTTGCAGCTCCGGTCACATTTGACCTGAATTAGAGTTGAGGCTCATATTTGAATGTTTTGTGAAGTCTGTTTGTTTTCCTCTTTGAGGTAAACCATGTGACTACAGCGCTGGTTTACCACACACACTCAGGACTTTCACAACCAGTCATCTTATTATTGTTTTTAGCTTCTGATCGCTAACACATAGTTAAAACTTAGTAACACCATTAACCCTTAAAGACCCAGACTTACTTCTATTACAGTTACCACATGAAGTTTTCCCTGTATTTCACCTTTAAGTGATTTATCACCATTTATTTTAATATTATTCTCTGTATTTGGTTTTTTTGTCCAGTGAAAATCATGTTTTCCTATATTTAATTTACTGATCATGTACAGTTGTGGAAAAAATGATTAGACCACCTGTTGTTTTCTTCAGTTTCTTGTTTATTTTAATGCCTGGTCCAACTAAAGGTGCATCTGTTTGGACAAATATAATGATACCAACAAAAATAACTCATAGTAGTTTCATTTCAGAGCTGATATCTATGCATTTAACATGTTTTCTGGATAAAAAACAAAATGACTTCAGTTCTTCCATCAGTATCTGTGACTACATGGTGTGGTCACATGACACAGGAGTTCGGACTGGATTGCAGAACCATTGTTTTTATGACTTTTGATGGTCTAATCCAGGGGCTCATTTTAGTTCAGGGGCCACATTTAGCCAAATCTGATCTCCAGTGGGCCAGGCCAGTAAAATAATAACACTGAAAAAAGTAAAATTACATTATGGTCAGGTTTACATCGACAAAGTTTCTTTGAAAATCTAAATAACACAAATAACTTGAATTGTCTTAAGAAAAAAAAGTGCAATTTTAACAATATTCTGCCTCGGTTTATCAGTTTATCATTTACACATGTTTATTACAATCGAACAAAACATTTAGTAACAGGCAGAATATCGGTAAAATTGCATTAACTTTTCTTAAGACATTTCCGTTTGTTCATATTTGTTCAGGTTATTCACATTTTTTGTAAAAGTATAGTTTGGTGATGTAAACATTTTCATGTAATTTTACTTTTTTACACCAAAAAAACAAAGAAAATTTGGGGTTGTCATTATTTATAGGTTATTATGATAATATTTTACTGGTTCTGACCCAGTTGAAATCTAATTGGACTGTATGTGTGTGTATGTGGAACCTGAATTAAAAGGATTTTGACACCACTGGTTGTTGATATCTTCAGTGGAATTTTTGCATTTCACAAATTCATCTTGTGGGCTGGATTGGACCCTTTGGTGGGCCGGATTTGGCCCCCGGGCCACATGTTTGACACCTGTGGACTAATCATTTTTTCCGCAGCTGGAGATGTTCATAGAAGGTCAGATTAAAGTTGAAGGTAATTATATCAAAAACAGAGAAAACTGAAGAACTGTTTCCATCTGACAGACCATGTGGTGGCACATACATGGACATTTTGTCATAAACACACACACACACACACACACACACACACACACACACACACACTTCCTCCTCTTCTCCTGCAGACATTACCTTACACAGACTCTGCGCCTCCATCCAGTAGCCCTCCAGTTTTTCCATCCTCTCTTTACTGTCCCGGATGTTTTGCTCCAACTGAGCACGCTCCATTCGCCAACGCAACTTATCCTGTTCCGCGTGAGCCAGCTGAAGGCAAAAAGAGGAGGAGGGGGGGGGGGGGGGGGGTCAGTGTAGAAGGGAGGAGGTGGTACGTGGGAGGCAGAGCCAGCGTTAAGTCATCAACTGCTGCTGCTGAGCTCGTATACGCTCAAAACAACCGGAATAATGCATCCGATTATTTATGTGAGTTAAAGACAGAGGCTTAACCCTTTAAAACCATTTGTATCATATTTGCTACACCAGGTTCTAAGGCCTCCGTCTATTCAACAAGATCAATACTTTCCTTAAAAACCTATTGTATGTGACTTGATATGTGTTTACTGCCCCCTGGTGGATTATCATCTCACTACAACCACTTGTTTTTTTTGGCCTTTTTCAATATGGCCGCTATCGTTAAATCATCCACACACTTTTTGCATGAAAGTCTTGGGTAATTTTCAAAAAGTTACATTTTGAAGAACATTTAAAATGTTATTCTTTTTTTTTTTTTATTTAAATAAATACTTCATGTCCAAAGATACAAATATTCTGGAAGGAGGTCATCAATTGTATGTCTGAGGTATTTAAAATCAAGATTCCATTTTGTGCCAGACTTTGTATACTGGGAATATATCCTGAGGATTTTACACAAAATAAGAAACAAACTAAAGTGTTGGACTTTGGACTGTTGTATACAAGGAGAACTACGGCTTTGATCTGGAAGAGTATGGAAGCTGCTTCTATAAAACAATGGATAACAGAAGTGCACTGGACTGGAAAGACTGACTTATATGACCACAGGAAAACTGGAGGAATGGGTACAATTACAGGAACCATATATGAACATTATGGTATCTGGAAAATAGGAACATGACATCCAAATTCTAACTGTTTTATTTTTCCTTATTATGACTGCTGTATTTTTATTTTCAAAGTGGCTGTTGACACAGTACTGTGGCATGAAATATGGGTTTGTCTGTTTCCACAGAGCCAATCAGCGCCTTTGTTCTATCATGTCTAGACCGTCATGTACATTCTGAAAAGAACCAAGACAATCATATAGTGAACAGGTCGACCTGGACCGCAGTATACGGTTAGATCTCTTGGTAACATATTGGACTGCAATGCAGAAGATGTGGGTTCAATTCCCGATCAGAGTAGCTTTTTAAAAAATGTTTCTAAAGATTTTCAAACAGGGGCGGGGCAGCAGTAAGTCAATCCAACACTGATATAAGTCAGGACCAGAGGACCACAGCACTGAATACACTGAACTGACACAGAACTGAAGTCACATGACACACTACTGCGTCTATCTAACATGTAGCTCTGCCCACCTTCTCCAGCCTCCAGAGCAAAGAACACCATAAAACAACATATAGAATATTTACAACAATAATTCCTATTTGATACTATATATTATCACTAATTTGTTGTTTCTTCCATCAGTTGCCACAGTCTGGTGGTAGCAAAATGTACAAAAGAATGAACTGCAGTATACTCCATATATGACCACAGTACTGTGGCAACAAGAGGAGAATGAGTAAAAAAAAAAAAAAAAAAAAAACAAGAGGATAATGCGTTCATGTAACAGTATCCCTGATTGGCTCTAGTAAAAATGGTAACATTTGATTGGTCTGTGGAAAAAGGCAAACCCATATTATGTGCCACAGTACTGTAGACATTGCATTTAATTTTTCTACATATATGTATACATGTTCATGAGAATATATATATATATATATATATATATATATATATATATATATATATATATATATATATATATATATATATATATATATGTGTGTATATGTAAATTTGGTGCAAGTTTACATGGTGTGAATGGGTGTTTGTGTTGTTTTGAATCATGCATGTATATTATTTACTTTGTTTGCCTTTCATGACAAAAAAAACTTGAATACCAATAAAACTAGAAGCACTCGGAGAGCGCAGACCTCCGCCAAGGCTGATCAGTGGCCCCCCCCCCGTGGGCCCCCCCACGCCAAGGAGGTTATGTTTTTGCCAGGGTTTGTTTGTCCGTCTGTTTGTTTGTTTGTTTGTCTGTCCGTTAGTGTGCAACATAACTCAAAAAGTTATGGACAGATTTTGATGAAATTTTCTGGTCTGCGCCCCCCCTGTGGGCCCCCCCACCCCCGATCACCACCAAAATTTAACCATTTCTTCCTTATCCCATTTCCAACAAACCCTGAAAATTTCATCAAAATCTGTCCATAACTTTTTGAGTTATGTTGCACACTAACGGACAGACAAACAAACAAACAAACCCTGACAAAAACATAACCTCCTTGGCGGAGGTAAATATTGTGGGGAAAAAAAACTACTTCATGTACTAAAACAATGCATAGTTACTTGATAATAAATAATTCTTTATATTACAGTTAATCTGTGTTAAAAACATGTGTATCAAATTTGCTACTGCAGGTACAAAAGGTGCTTTATAAAAACGCCCAAATTATCAAATGTGACACAAAAATCCATTGAAAACCAAATTATATGGTAAACTATTTAGTTTGGGTTTTGTTCAAAGGTCTAATAAAGATCTGAGTTCCAAACAGTGTGAATGTTGTGTGTGGTTTGTGATGGTCAGGTGTTCCAGGGTGAAGTGGTCTAACCTTCCGTTTCAGCAGCTGGATCTCGGCCTGGGTTACAGCATGTTTAATCTGGAGCTGCAGGCAGACGGAAAGAACATCAAAACAAGCCCAACAGACAGATGTGACGTTATTTCACAGAAGGAAAGAGGGAAAGAACTGTGACTAGATGGTGAGAGACAGGAGGTGGTTCTGTCCTGAGGTAAACTGAGGCTTTATTTCAAAGAACAGAACAGAACGGTCAGATTAAATGGAGTTCCAGTACTCTGACGTTCTAACCACAGGACCCATTCAAGTCCACGTCTGTCTTTACCTCCTTGAATTTGTGGGCCAGTTTCTCAGGGTCCAGTTCCACAGGAGACAGCATGTCTTGGTTCTCCGCCAGGTCGAAAACTTCTATAGAGTTTGGAAACATGGGACTCATCTCTTCCTCCTCATCTGTGGCATATTCACCCGTCTGCATGTCAACAAAAACAACAGCGAATATAATTAGAAAAAACAATATCGTTAGCCTCATATCATAATGACCTAACTCATCCACACGTGGACAAAAGTATGTGGACACGTTGAATTCAGGTGTTTTTTTTCTAACAGGGGGAGTGTTTGTGTTGTGACTGAAGTGTGTGAAGTTAATAGTGTATTTACATATATGAGTCTGAACAAATATTATTATTATAGTTAATAGTATATTTACATATATGAGTCTGAACAAATATTATTATAGTTAATAGTGCATTTACATATATGAGTCTGAACAAATATTATTATTATAGTTAATAGTATATTTACATATATGACTCTGAACAAATATTATTATTATAGTTAATAGTGTATTTACATATATGAGTCTGAACAAATATTATTATAGTTAATAGTGCATTTACATATATGAGTCTGAACAAATATTATTAAAGTTAATAGTGTATTTACATTTATGAGTCTGAACAAATATTATTATTAAAGTTAATAGTGCATTTACATCTATGAGTCTGAACAAATACTATTATTAAAGTTAATAGTGTATTTACATCTATGAGTCTGAACAAATATTATTATTAAATTTAATAGTGTATTTACATATATGAGTATAGAACAAATATTATTATTATAGTTAATAGTGTATTTACATATATGAGTCTGAACAAATATTATTATTATAGTTAATAGTGTATTTACATATATGAGTCTGAACAAATATTATTATTAAAGTTAATAGTGTATTTACATATATGAGTCTGAACAAATATTATTATTAAAGTTAATAGTGCATTTACATATATGAGTCTGAACAAATATTATTATTATAGTTAATAGTGTATTTACATTTATGAGTCTGAACAAATATTATTATTAAAGTTAATAGTGCATTTACATCTATGAGTCTGAACAAATACTATTATTAAAGTTAATAGTGTATTTACATATATGAGTATAGAACAAATATTATTATTATAGTTAATAGTGTATTTACATATATGAGTCTGAACAAATATTATTATTATAGTTAATAGTGTATTTACATATATGAGTCTGAACAAATATTATTATTATAGTTAATAGTGTATTTACATATATGAGTCTGAACAAATATTATTATTAAAGTTAATAGTGCATTTACATATATGAGTCTGAACAAATATTATTATTATAGTTAATAGTGTATTTACATATATGAGTCTGAACAACTATTATTATTAAAGTTAATAGTGCATTTACATATATGAGTCTGAACAAATATTATTATTAAAGTTAATAGTGTATTTACATATATGAGTCTGAACAAATATTATTATTAAAGTTAATAGTGCATTTACATATATGAGTCTGAACAAATATTATTATTATAGTTAACAGTGCATTTACATATATGAGTCTGAACAAATATTATTATTAAAGTTAATAGTGTATTTACATCTATGAGTCTGAACAAATATTATTATTAAAGTTAATAGTGCATTTACATATATGAGTCTGAACAAATATTATTATTATAGTTAATAGTGTATTTACATATATGAGTCTGAACAACTATTATTATTAAAGTTAATAGTGCATTTACATATATGAGTCTGAACAAATATTATTATTAAAGTTAATAGTGTATTTACATATATGAGTCTGAACAAATATTATTATTAAAGTTAATAGTGCATTTACATATATGAGTCTGAACAAATATTATTATTATAGTTAACAGTGCATTTACATATATGAGTCTGAACAAATATTATTATTAAAGTTAATAGTGTATTTACATCTATGAGTCTGAACAAATATTATTATTATAGTTAATAGTGTATTTACATATATGAGTCTGAACAAATATTATTATAGTTAATAGTGTATTTACATATATGAGTCTGAACAAATATTATTATTAAAGTTAATAGTGTATTTACATATATGAGTCTGAACAAATATTATTATTAAAGTTAATAGTGCATTTATATATATGAGTCTGAACAAATATTATTATTAAAGTTAATAGTGTATTTACATATATGAGTCTGAACAAATATTATTATTACTGTAAAGTTAATAGTGCATTTACATATGAGTCTAGAACAAATATTATTATTAAAGTTAATAGTGTATTTACATATATGAGTCTGAACAAATATTATTATTAAAGTTAATAGTGTATTTACATATATGAGTCTGAACAAATATTATTATGACTGTAAAGTTAATAGTGCATTTATATACATGTCAGATGTATAACTTTACATAATCAGTTATGTCTTTTTTTCTACAGTTTCATAAATACAGTTTTTAGCTAAAAAAGGAGCCTGTTTGAGAACTGATTGGTGAAACTTGAATTTTTGACACTGTTGTTCAGTTTATCTGGATCTGTCCCATATGCATATTTCTCAAATGTCAAACTGGTTTTTTTTTTGTTTTGTTTTGTTTTTTTGCAGATCCCAGTGATAGTAAAGTCAGTTGGGCACCCCAGTGCCAGTGGTTCGTCTGTTCATCAGTGTCTGTATAATTGGATTCACAGGAGTATGTGTCATATTAAATGGGTTGAGTGGCAGCCGGCCTGAAGACGCCCACAAAGCCAAGTATGAAATGACAAATGAAGTGAAAGACGCAGTGCTAGTACTTGGTGGTGGTGGTCCGACATTTCAGACTCAACCCCTGGAAACTGGATGCAGCCTCTGCCTGTAAATGTCTTCTCTTAAAAGGATTGAACTAAATCGATAAGCGTCCACTAATCATTCTGCTTCTGCTTTTCAGAGTAAATTAGCTCCACATTAACTCTCGTCTACAACGTCTTTTCAGACTGATGGCAACGCACTGCCAACAAAAAGCCATTAAGTAGAATTTAGCATTGCACTTAATATATTTGTGTGTGATGTAATGAACAGAGTGATTCTTCACCTCCATCTGACACAGAAACACCTTTTATCCTTTTCTTACTGGACTCCAGCAGACTGCAGTGAAGGCTGCTGCACTCCACTTTCATATCCTGTTTGGCTGTTCTGCTCCGACACATCCGTCCAAATTAAAGCTGACGTGGGTAATGTGGAAGGACGTCATGGACAGTCTAATAAAAGAGCTGCACTTTGGGAAATACACAGTCCACGACGTTCAGAGCATGAAGCCGCCGCTACTTCTAATACAGTGTTTTTAGGTTTTCGATGACTCATCCTGCACTCAGGAACATATACCAGCTTTTGTTTTACTGCTGCACACCAGCGTCCTAATGTTATGGTTTTAAAGCACTTTTTTCAAACTATTTCGATAATTTGAAGAACATAGTAAACGCTTCAGCACATAAAATAAAAAGACTGTGTCAAATATATAATCTTATTTAATTTATATAATTTTATTTTTATACCTAAAGCTTTTTACTTTGATTGACTGATTGATTTTTTTTTAGTTATTATTATTATTATTTTTTTTTTTATCCTACTTTGATGTAACATTGTGTATACAGACTGTTCAATTGTTCATTGTTCAATAATAAAAAAAAGTTTTTGTTTTATTGCTGCACACCAGCCTCCTAATATTATTGTTTTTAAAGCACTTTTTCCAACTATTTAGATAATTTGAAGAATATAATAAACTCTTCAGCACATAAAATAAAAAGACTGTGTCAAATATATAATCTTATCTAATTTATCTAATTTCTATTTTTATACCTCGAGCTTTTTTTATTTTTTTCATTTATTTTTGTTATTATTATTATTATTATTATTATTATTATTATTATTATTTTACTTACATTTGTATCTATATATTTAAAATGTGAAATATTTTGTGAAATGTGACTTTTTTTTATCCTACTTCGATGTAATATTGTGTATACATACTGTTCAATTCTTCATTGTTCAATTAAAAAAAAGTTTTTTGTTTTATTGCTGCACACCAGCATCCTAATATTGTTTTAAAAGCACTTTTTTTCAAACATTTAAATAATTTGAAGAACATAGTAAATGCTTAAGCAAGTAAAATAAAAAGACTGTGTCAAATATATAATCTCATTTAATTTATATAATTTTTATTTTTACACCTCAAGCTTTCTATTCTGATTTAGTTATTTATTTTCGTTATTATTATTATTATTGTTATTATTATTATGATTATTATTATGGTTATTATTATGATGATGATGATGATGATGATGATTATTTTTTTTTTTTTTTTTTTTTACTTATATTTGTATCTATATATTGAAAATGTAAAATATTTTGTGAAATGTGACTTTTTTTTTCCTACTTTGATGTAATATTGTGTATCCTTCTAAGACCCAGCTATGGGTTTTCTGTCCACATTTGAGCAGACCAACTGAAGTGATTTTGGTTAATATCAAGAAAACATGTTAAATGGATAGATATCAGCTCTGAAATTAAACTATTATGAACTATTTTTGTTGGTACCATTATATTTGTCCAAACAAATGGACCTTTATTTGGACCTGGCAGTAAAATGAACAGAAACTGCAGAAAACAAGGGGTGGTCTAATACTTTTTTCCTAAACTGTATTTGTCTTTAGGTGTGAATGTGACAGTGGTTGGTAGTCGGTCTGTTTATGTGATCTGTGATGAACTGGTGACATGTCCAGGGGGAACTCCGCCTTCACCCATAAGTAGCTGGGACAGGCTCCACCCCCAGGACCCTCTAGAGGATAAAGTGGTTCAGACCATGAATGGATCCAAATACTTTTGTTACATTAATATTCTGTCTGGTCTGATTTTGTTTGTTCCTTGTTTTTTTTTTTTGGTGTTTGTTGATTTTTATGTTTTGTTTGATTGCTGTTGTTGTTTACCTTGTGTTATTGTTTATTGTGTATTCATTGGTGTTGCCTTCAAAGACTTATGTACTTATTTATTTGTTTCTCTGGTAGGTCAATATGGATGTGTATATGAGGATGATAAATGAGGTTACTTACTTACAGCAGATCTGAGGGACTGGACTTTTCATATATTCTGCTGATAGAAGTTAAAGGACAGACTGTTGTGTGGAGAAGGGCTGGGATTGAATAAGTTCTACTTCCACTCCTTTTTGAATGTGCAAATAAAGTCATGTATATGTATAAGTTTTGTTGTTTTGTTTTCTTCTATGACTTCTTACTACCTATTGTATTTCTAAGGACTAATGCTGTGTTCCAGTCCACCCTGTAACTCGGGTTTTTCCATCCTTCTACCGGTCAAAATGCACTTCCCTCCCGTGAACTCGTACTAGATCGATGCACTCCCAGTTACGAGTTCTGATGTCACACAGCAATGGTGACCCCCATGGATGTGGTGTTAATGCAGACTGTTTATTAAAATAAGGTATTACCCTAACGATATTTATCTGCAAGTGTTCTGTATAATCAGCAGCTGCTCTAGCGTTAGCTGGTTTTCAGTCCATGGAGTGCAAGAATAAATGAATACCAAATACTAGGCCTGTAACGGTACATGTACCGAACCGTTTGGGTACACACCTGTTCAGTTCGGTACACAGCTGTACCCAAACGGCACAGTATGAGGAGAAAAAGAAAAAGGAATGAAAGACGTTGTTCGATGCGGAACTTTAAATCCGCGCAAGTTCCACACAGACATATGGAACTAGCGCACAATGACTTGAAATATGAAATAGCTGCTTCCATAAGGTTAAAAAAACCCAACAAATATGATGTGAACCTGAAGGGAAGAGACTGAAGACCCTCCACCATCAGTCCAGTCCAGTTTGGATCAGTACAGGTTCAGGTGAAAGACAACAACCAGGAAAGAGAAGACGGACGTTGTTTGCCGCCTGTGAACTACGGTAGTTCTACAACACTGACACTAGCTCTGTCTCACTCTCTCTCTCTCTCTCTCTCTCACACACACACACACACACACACACACACACACACACACACACACACACACACACACACACACACACACACACTGTATAATAGAGAAATAGAACCCGGGAGGTGGAAGTTGGAAAGGAGCTGAAAGGATGTAAAGTTTCACTTTCGTTTCACGCTGGCGTTAGTTACGTTAGTTATGGACCGAACCCCCACGTACCCCCCCCCCCCCCCATGCGCCTCCGACAAAAAAAAACAAAAACAAAAAACCCCTCTGTGTTTTTGACAAGTCACACCCTGCACACATGCACACACACACACACACACACACACACACACACACACACACACAGAAGTACACAAAGTGTCCTAAACAGTTTGTTCTCTGTCCTAAAATAAATAATTAGGTTAATTTATTTGTCAGTGTTTCTCTTCAGTTTGTTTAAACAGAATACCAGTTTGACCTCTTCTTAATGTTGCACTTTATGTGGAATTTTTTTTTTGTTATTTTTCTGCAGAATGTGAACTGACAGAACTGTGATTAGATTTTTGTTGTTTGTTCAAAACTCCCTTTCAGGGAAAAGTGCAATACTGATGTTTAAAATACATTTAGTAATATTTTATTACCTCCGCCAAGGAGGTTATGTTTTTGCCAGGGTTTGTTTGTTTGTTTGTTTGTCTGTCCGTTAGTGTGCAACATAACTCAAAAAGTTATGGACAGATTTGGATGAAATTTTCAGGGTTTGTTGGAAATGGGATAAGGAAGAAATGATTAAATTTTGGTGGTGATCGGGGGTGGGGGGGCCCACGGGGGGGGCCACTGATCAGCCTTGGCGGAGGTCTGCGCTCTCCGAGTGCTTCTAGTTTGCTATTTGATTTATAGCAGCAGAATTATATTATTCCTGTTTTTCTAAATTCTGTTGTCTCCAAAAATCTGTGGAAAAATGTTAAAAATTCATGAATGCATTAAAGATATTTTGAGGGGTTTTCTTTCTTCCCGTACCGAACCGAAAAAAACCAAACCGTGGCTTTGAAAACTGAAAATTGTACAGAACCAAAAATTTTGTGTACCGTTACAGGCCTACCAAATACAAATCCAAATATACAAATGACATAAAAGGTAGAACAGCTTCTCTTTCCTTATGCACCATTCTTCCTCCTCTGTTTCCCTCAAATAAGCGAAGAACAAAAACCTTCGGTGATAGAAATGATTGTAAATGAATATAACGTATGGTCCGACATGCTGGTTTGTTTACATCTAACTCCCACAATTCCTTGCGTTCAGGCAGTTTGGTGTGACTTGTCTGGAACGTTACAAAGTCGTGAGTCGTGGTTTGAAGTCGTGACTTACGGGCTCAAAAAACACCTGGAACGCAGCGTAAGTAAGAGTACTTTGTCTTGTTGCATATTCGAAATAAACTAAACTCAAATAAAAAAAAGAAAAAGAATGACACAGAATTCTAATCATTAACTTTCTGGAAAATGTTTCCTCATGTTTTAAATATTCCAGAACTGTAATTAGTTGTAATTAATGTTCAGACGAGGTTTTCAGTCACTGGCCTAAATATGATCATGGTCTGACCACTAGGTGGAGACAGTGGGCTATGTTTCCATCTGACAGACCATGTGGTGGCACATACACGGACATTTTGTTATAAACACACACACACACGCACACACACACACACACACACACACGCACACACACACGCACACGCACACACACACAGACACACACACTGAATACACACTGTAACCTCACACTAGTGTCCTTTTGTCTTTCCATCTGTTCATGGGGCTGTTCTAGTGCAGCTCAACCCTGACTTTTTCTGTGGTTCTGTGGATGTGGACTTTCTATGGTTCTGTGGATGTGGACTTTCTGTGGTTCTGTGGATGTGGACTTTCTACGGTTCTGTGGATGTGGCCTTTCTGTGGTTCTGTGGATGTGGCCTTTCTGTGGTTCTGTGGATGTGGACTTTGTGTGGTTCTGTGGATGTGGACTTTCTGTGGTTCTATGGTTCTGTGGATGTGGCCTTTCTGTGGTTCTGTGGATGTGGCCTTTCTGTGGTTCTGTGGATGTGGCCTTTCTGTGGTTCTGTGGATGTGGACTTTGTGTGGTTCTGTGGATGTGGACTTTCTGTGGTTCTGTGGATGTGGCCTTTCTGTGGTTCTGTGGATGTGGACTTTGTGTGGTTCTGTGGATGTGGCCTTTCTGTGGTTCTGTGGATGTGGACTTTGTGTGGTTCTGTGGATGTGGACTTTCTGTGGTTCTGTGGATGTGGACTTTCTGTGGTTCTGTGGATGTGGCCTTTCTGTGGTTCTGTGGATGTGGACTTTCTGTGGTTCTGTGGATGTGGACTTTGTGTGGTTCTGTGGATGTGGCCTTTCTGTGGTTCTGTGGATGTGGACTTTGTGTGGTTCTGTGGATGTGGACTTTGTGTGGTTCTGTGGATGTGGACTTTGTGTGGTTCTGTGGATGTGGACTTTGTGTGGTTCTGTGGATGTGGACTTTGTGTGGTTCTGTGGATGTGTTCACATGTGCGCAGGTACCTCCTCGTCCTCGTCCATGTACTGCTTGTATCTCTGCTCCATCATCTCTCTCTGCCACCTCTCCTGTTCCAGAGTCTGCTGGATCAGCTGAGCCACCTCACTCTGCTCACCTGGCTTCTCTCGGCCAATCGTAAACCTGGAAAAACAGCCAGACAAGTCAACGATAAACCACACACGAACCACACTGGAAAAAAATCTAAATCTGACCACGTGTATTTTTCTCATTTCTGGTCCGAATATTTCATCAGACTTAAAATCAGACAGAATCACCTACAGAAGAACTTTTCAGTGAGATAGAAGAACTGATTTATAGACAATAGGTCTGGAAAATCTGATTTCAAGAAATTATACCAAGATAATTTCCACTTGTTCCATTGGCAGATTTTTTTTTTTTTTTTGCTTAATTCAAGATTTTTTTTTGTCTTAAAGGTGCAGTCTGTGTGAATTCTGTTCTCAGTCGTTCTAAAATGGCCTTGACTGTCCCAGACATGAAGGAATCCTGTTCATTTCCATCCTGATCTCACTGACAGTAGTAGTCCAGACAGAAGATTCACATTTAAAGCTCAGTGTCAGCCCCCTAATGATGTTTAGGATGTCACTGTGTGTTTTGGTCTGAGGCTCCGCCCATCACCTGTCTGCCAATCACAGAGTCAGTACCTTTGTTCATCCAGGTTGGCAGTTCCACTGAGCTGCAGCTGAACATTTATGAGCACAAAAGTCTGAGCTGAAGAAACCCAGAAGGACTAAAGGGATTATGAACAAATACGACAAACAGACAAAGAGAGAAAAGAAACAAGGAGATGATTTACAAACAGACGACTGAAAGAGGAGAAGAATTAGAAGACCGACGCCGGCTCTGCCTTAGTCTGACCACCGGAAGAACCACTGAGAGCCGGGACCGCCGTCTGCACCCGGTCCCAGACCGGTGGTCTGTGCACCTGGTCCTGGTGAACAGACCTGGTACTGGTGAAGAAACTGCCAGTCCGGGACTGGTGACTCTCTGGGACTCACCGGGACTTTCTCTATCTCCTGAATCTTCACAAACTTTCATTTGAGTGGACAGGACGTTTGTCCTGTTCTGTTCTATATCAGACTGGTTCTGTTCTATGTCAGACTGGTTCTGTTCTATATCAGACTGGTTCTGTTCTATATCAGACTGGTTCTATTCTATATCAGACTGGTTCTGTTCTATATCAGACTGGTTCTGTTCTATATCAGACTGGTTCTATTCTATATCAGACTGGTTCTGTTCTATATCAGACTGGTTCTATTCTATATTAGACTGGTTCTGTTCTATATCAGACTGGTTCTGTTCTATATCAGACTGGTTCTGTTCTATATCAGACTGGTTCTATTCTATATCAGACTGGTTCTGTTCTATATCAGACTGGTTCTATTCTATATTAGACTGGTTCTATTCTATATTAGACTGGTTCTGTTCTATATTAGACTGGTTCTGTTCTATATCAGACTGGTTCTGTTCTATATTAGACTGGTTCTGTTCTATATCAGACTGGTTCTGTTCTATATCAGACTGGTTCTATTCTATATTAGACTGGTTCTGTTCTATATCAGACTGGTTCTGTTCTATATTAGACTGGTTCTGTTCTATATCAGACTGGTTCTGTTCTATATCAGGCTGGTTCTATTCTATATTAGACTGGTTCTGTTCTATATCAGACTGGTTCTGTTCTATATTAGACTGGTTCTGTTCTATATCAGACTGGTTCTGTTCTATATCAGACTGGTTCTGTTCTATATCAGACTGGTTCTATTCTATATTAGACTGGTTCTGTTCTATATCAGACTGGTTCTGTTCTATATTAGACTGGTTCTGTTCTATATTAGACTGGTTCTATTCTATATCAGACTGGTTCTATTCTATATCAGACTGGTTCTGTTCTATATCAGACTGGTTCTGTTCTATATTAGACTGGTTCTATTCTATATCAGACTGGTTCTGTTCTATATTAGACTGGTTCTATTCTATATTAGACTGGTTCTATTCTATATTAGACTGGTTCTGTTCTATATTAGACTGGTTCTGTTCTATATTAGACTGGTTCTGTTCTATATCAGACTGGTTCTGTTCTATATTAGACTGGTTCTATTCTATATCAGACTGGTTCTGTTCTATATCAGACTGGTTCTATTCTACATTAGACTGGTTCTGTTCTATATTAGACTGGTTCTATTCTATATCAGACTGGTTCTGTTCTATATCAGACTGGTTCTGTTCTATATTAGACTGGTTCTGTTCTATATCAGACTGGTTCTATTCTACATTAGACTGGTTCTGTTCTATATCAGACTGGTTCTGTTCTATATCAGACTGGTTCTGTTCTATATTAGACTGGTTCTGTTCTATATCAGACTGGTTCTATTCTATATCAGACTGGTTCTGTTCTATATCAGACTGGTTCTGTTCTATATTAGACTGGTTCTGTTCTATATCAGACTGGTTCTGTTCTATATTAGACTGGTTCTGTTCTATATCAGACTGGTTCTGTTCTATATTAGACTGGTTCTGTTCTATATCAGACTGGTTCTATTCTATATCAGACTGGTTCTGTTCTATATCAGACTGGTTCTGTTCTATATCAGACTGGTTCTGTTCTATATCAGACTGGTTCTATTCTACATTAGACTGGTTCTGTTCTATATCAGACTGGTTCTGTTCTATATCAGACTGGTTCTGTTCTATATTAGACTGGTTCTGTTCTATATCAGACTGGTTCTGTTCTATATTAGACTGGTTCTATTCTATATCAGACTGGTTCTATTCTATATCAGACTGGTTCTATTCTATATCAGACTGGTTCTGTTCTATATCAGACTGGTTCTGTTCTATATTAGACTGGTTCTATTCTATATCAGACTGGTTCTGTTCTATATCAGACTGGTTCTATTCTATACCAGACTGATGTAGAATCAGTCTGGTGATGTTTTTTGTATTAAATCTCTGGTGTGGTGGATTAGTGGAAACACCCGTAGTAGACGCTCATGCTGGATGTGTCCACCCCCAGTCTGGAGGGGGGGGCAGAGGATACCAGGCTCTCCAGTATTTGAATGTGACTGCAGCACCAGTTTGGGCCACAGTCCTACATATGACACCTTTAATTCAAGATTTCTTTTGCTTAATTATCTCCACCAAGGAGGTTATATTTTTGCCGGTGTTAGTTTGTTTGTTTGTCTGTGTGTGTGTGTGCAAGACAACTGAAAAAGTTATGGACAGGTTTGGATGAAAATTTCAGGAAATGTTAAAACTGGCACAAGGAACAAATGATTAAATCTTGGTGGTGATTGGGGGGGGGGGGGGGGACTGATCTGCCTTAGCAGAGGTCTGCGCTCTCTGAGTGCTTTTCTAGTTCAAGATTTTTTGCTTAATTCAAGATTCAAGAGTGAGATATAAGAACTGACTGTTAGACTATAGATCTGGAAAATCTGATTTCAAGAAATCTTACCATGATAATTTCCACTTGTTCCATTGGCAGTTTGTTTTGCTTAATTCAATGGATTTTTGAAAAGGAACAGACTAGTGAAAACAATATTTTGGGAGATATTAGTCATTTTGAATGCTTGAATTAAGCAAAAAATCTTAAATTAAGCAAAAAATCTTAAATTAAGCAAAAAAAAAAAAAATTCATGAATTAAGAAAAAAACATCTTGAATTAAGCAAGGAAATCTTGAGCTAGTACCAATTCTTCACCAGTACCAGGTCTTGAGCAAAAAATCTTGAATTAAGCAAAAAAAAAAAAAAAATTGAATTATGCCAAAAAATCTTAAAGTAAGCCAAAAATCTTGAATTAAACAAAAAATCTTGAATTAAGCAAAACAAAATCTGCCAGTGGAACAAGTGGAAATGATCTTGGTCAGACTTGTTGAATCAGACTTGTTTCCAGCTCTATTGTCTATAAATCCGTTCTTCTATCTGACTGAACAGTTCCTCTGTAGATGACTCTGTCTTACTTTCAGTGTGATGACCTTTAATGTCTGTTTTTTAATGATAACATCCGCCTGCACAGTGACCACAGGTGGACTTTAGCTCTAGTGCTCCAGCCTGGTCCACTCCATCTGTCCTGTTTAAGGTGCATGTATGTTGTGCATTGTCCCTGTCTAAATAAACAAGTAAAATGAAATGAAAAAAACGTTTTCTGCAGAAAACCCAGTGAAGACAGGATATGCAGGACAGTGTGTGTGCGTCCCAGACCTGACGGTGCCGGAGGTGTTTCTGAGGACGGAGGCAGCGAAGCTCTGAGTGACGCCCACCAGGCTGGTCCCATCCACCTCCACTATCAGGTCATTCACCTGGATCCTAAAGACACACACACACACACACACACACACACACACACACACACACACACACACACACCAGGACAACACAATGCATATGTTACAACTCTGAATTTTTGTGTTTGTTTTAGGGTAAAGAAAAAAAAAACAACTTACTTTTATAAACTATCCAAACAAAAAAGATGTGAATAACCTGAAAAAACTGAAATTTCTTCAGAAAAATACGTGCAATTTTAACAATATTCTGCCTCCACTTCTCATTAGTCCATGTGCATTCTGGATCAGATCTACACAGACACTAAACACTGAGGAACAGGCAGAAAAGAGTTCAAACTGTTGAATTTTCTTTAGACATTTCAGGTTGTTCATATTTGTTCAGGTGTTTCACATTTTTTTGTTACAGGATAGTTTATAAATGTCAGTATTTTCATAATTTAATGGGGGTTTTTTGCACTAAAACAAACAAAAATTTGAAGTTGTTAATTCAAGATTTTTTGCTTAATTCAAGATTTTTTTTTGCTTAATCCAAGATTTTTTTGCTTAATTCAACATTTTTTTTGCTTAATTCAAGATTTTTTGCTTAATTCAAGATATTTTTTGTGTAATTCAAGATTTTTTGCTTAATTTAAGATTTTTTTTTTTTGCTTAATTCAAGATTGTTTGCTGAAGTCAAGATATTTTTTGTGTAATTCAAGATTTTTTGCTTAATTCAAGATTTTTTGCTTAATTCAAGATTTTTTTTGCTTAATTCAAGATTTTTTTTGCTTAATTTGAGGTTTTTTTTGTTTAATTCAAGATTTTTTGCTTAATTCGAGATTTTTGCTTAATTCAAGATTTTCTGCTTAATTCAGGATACTTTTTTTGCTTAATTCAAGATTTTTTTTTTTTTACTTAATTGATTTTTTTTTTTTTTTTGTCTTAATTCAACATGTTTTCCTTAATTCAAACTAAGTTTTTATTTATTCATTTTTTTGCTTAATTCAATTCAAAACTGTGGAATTTTTGACTTTGTAAAAACATCCCAGGGGCCACATTGGAACCTTTGGCGGACCGCTTTTGGGCCCCGGACCACATGTTTGGAACCCCTGCTCTACATCATCAGCTACATTTGACCTGAATTAGAGTTGAGGCTCATATTTGAATGTTTTGTGAAGTCCGTTTGTTTTCCTCTTTGAGATAAACCATGTGACTACAGCGTTGGTTTACCACACACACTCAGGACTTTCACAACCAGTCATCTTATTATTGTTTTTAGCTTCTGTTCGCTAACACATAGTTAAAACTTAGTAACACCATTAACCCTTAAAGACCCAGACTTACTTCTATTACAGTTCCCACATGAAGTTTTCCCTGTATTTCACCTTTAAGTGGTTTATCACCATTTATTTTAATATTATTCTCTGTATTTGGTTTTTTTGTCCAGTGAAAATCATGTTTTCCTATATTTAATTTACTGATCATGTACAGTTGTGGAAAAAATGATTAGACCACCTGTTGTTTTCTTCAGTTTCTTGTTTATTTTAATGCCTGGTCCAACTAAAGGTGCATCTGTTTGGACAAATATCATGATACCAACAAAAATAACTCATAGTAGTTTCATTTCAGAGCTGATATCTATGCATTTAACATGTTTTCTGGATAAAAAACAAAATGACTTCAGTTCTTCCATCAGTTTCTATGACTACATGGTGTGGTCACATGACACAGGAGTTCGGACTGGATTGCATAACCATTGTTTTTATGACTTTTGATGGTCTAATAATTTTTTCCACGACTGTAGATGTTCATAAAAGCTCAGACTAAAGTTGTGGGTAATTATATCAAAAATACAGAAAACTGAAGAAAAAGTGACTTTATCAGCAAAATATATTATAAACTGAACATAAACCCAGAGTGTCCATCCACTGTCACTGATCCAACTCATGGGTTTGACTGGAGAATCACTGTTGTTTTATTAATTTTATTAATTTTGGATTTTTTTTTTTTTTTCAATTTAGTTCAGTTTGTGGCTTATTTTGTTCATGTTACTTATTATTTGATTGAATTATTAATATTTGTTCATTATAGTAATTACTTATGCTCTTTTTGTTTACTTTGTTGCTTATTTTATTTGTTTTTATTTACATTCTTATAAATTTTTCGCTTATTTTGTTCACTTTATTTATTATTTTGTAATTTTTTTGATTAATTTTTATTTATTAATATAAACAAACCCCGTGTGTCCATCCACTGCCATTGATCCAACTCCATGGGTTTGACTGGTGAATCAATAGTTAAATTTTTAAAATTAATTTTAGTAATTTTGGATTTTTTTTCCCTTCAATTTAGTTCAGTTTGTGGCTTATTTTGTTCATGTTACTTATTATTTGGTTGAATTATTAATTTTTGTTCATTATACTAATTACTTTTGCTATTTTTATTCATTTTGTTGCTTATTTTATTCGTTTTCATTTACATCCTTGTAAATTTTTTGCTTATTTTGTTCATGAAATTTATTATTTTGTAATTTTATTGTTGATTTTACTTATCAATATAAATAAACCCAGTGTGTCCATCCACTGTCACTGATCCAACTCAATAGGTTTTACTGGTGAATCAATGTTTACATTTTTTAATCAACTTTAGTAATTTTGAAATTTTTTTTCTTCAATTTAGTTCAGTTTGTGGAATATTTTGTTCATGTTACTCATTATTTCATTGAATTATTAATATTTGTTCATTACACTAATTACTGTTGCTCTTATTATTCATTTTGTTGCTTATTTTATTCTTTGTTATTTACATATTTGTACATTTTTTGCTTATTTTCTTCACAGTATTTATTGTTTTGTAACTTTTTTGTTGATTTTTATTTATTAATATAAATAAACCCAGTGTTTCCATCCACTGTCATTGATCCAACTCCATGGGTTTTGATGCTGAATTAATGTATTTACATGTATTGACAGGATTAATGGATCATCAGGTATGAAACAGTTTACATCAGTAACTGGATGTTTGGGTCTTTATGGGTTAAAAACATAATATTGTAGTTTTTTCTGGTAAATTCTTTGGTGATATGGTTTATTTCTATGTGCAGGGGAATGCTAGCAGTTTCCCATCATCTCTTCTGACGACAGCTAGAAGAAGTTAGTTAACAATAAACACACAATAAATTAAAGTTAACATACAATTATTACATAAACTCTGTATTGGAGCTGTACTTTTGTCAGGTGAGTTTTTGCTTTTTTTTTTCGTCATTTTTCCTTGAAACCATTTCTGCGTACCTAAAAACCAGGTTATCAGTGCTAAACCTTCACCAAACACGTCCCTGGATTCATCTGAAGTTGTTTGTGTTTTTATCAAACATGTTCAGTTTGCATCATTTGTGTGCTTTCTCAGTGTTCTGGGTGTTTGTCTCAGTGAACAGGTGGGCCGTGTACCTGCCGTCTCTCTGTGCGGCTCCGCCCTCAGTCACCGTCTTGACGAAGATTCCCAGTTTCTCCAGTCCCATATCAGCTCCTGCGCCCATACCGATGATACTGATGCCCAGACCGTCGCTGTCTGGGAAAAACACACACAAACATGGACAGAATGTGACCAGTGCACGGGCACGCACACACAAACGCACACGCAAAAGCATCGAGACGCATTGGCCACCATGATGCGTGCTTGTGTCTCAAAATGTTTTTTTTTTTTTTTAAATGCAACACAGCGCTGGATGTAATACCATACGTCACCAGTGGGGGAAACACACAAGAGATGTAGTTTAACACGTAACACAATGACAAAATCTAAATCTTACCAAGTGTATTCTTCTCATTTCTAGTCCAAATATCTCATCACACTTAAAATCAGACAATCACCTACAGAGGAACTTTTCAGTGAGATAGAAGAACTGATTTATAGACAATAGATCTGGAAAATCTGAGTTCAACAAATCTGACCAAGATCATTTTCACTTGTTCCATTGGCAGATTTTTTTGCTTAATTCAAGAATTTTTGCTTATTTCAAGATTTTTTTTGCTTAATTCAAGATTTTTTGCTTAATTCAAGAATTTTTGCTTATTTCAAGATCTTTTTTGCTTAATTCAAGATGTTTTTTTCTTAATTAAAATTTTTTTTTGCTTAATTCAAGATTTTTTTTGCCTAATTTGAGATTTTTTTTTTGCCTAATTCAAGATTTTTTTTGCTTAATTCAAAATATTTTTTGCTTAATTCAAGATGGTTTTTTTTTTTAACTTAATTTGATGTTTTTCCTGCTTAATTCAAGATTTTTTTTTTCTTGATTCAAGATTTTTTTTTTGCTGAGTTCAATATTTTTTGCTTAATTCAAGACGTTTAGCTTAATTCAACATTTTTCTGCTTAATTCAAGATTTTTTTGGCTTAATTCAAGATTTTTTCTGCTTAATTCAAGATTTTTTTGGCTTAATTCAAGATTTTTTTTGCTTAATTCAACATTTTTTTTGCTTAATTCAACATTTTTTTTTTTTACTTAATTCAAGATTGTTTGCCTAATTCAAGATTTTTTTGCTGAATTCAAGATTTTTTTTGCTTAATTCAAGACGTGGTTGAAGGTGGAATCAGGCAGAACACCTGTTCTAGGAGCGACCATTTTGAAACATGAGTCAGCGTGGTCTTGCTCATTCTAGTGTGGAAATCCTCCTTCTTCTCAGCCTTTCGGCCTCTCCCTGGGGGAAGGCCTTCCTCTTTCATCTTTCATGATGACAGCGTCTTGTGAAAAAGAAAAACCCAAAGCTAAATACAGATCCATTCCAAGTTAAATTAAACCTATTTAAAAGTCCTCTTCCCTTCACTTCCTTTTCTACCTCTGTTTTTGTCTAACTGCATAAAACTGTCCATGTACTGCTTCCATCTGTGTGTAACTGATACGGGATTTTGTTTGAATAAAAAATACTTTTAAAACTAATCCTTCTTTGTTGTGCTTTCTTCAGTTATTTAAGTTGCTAACACTTAGAAAGATCAATTCAATTATACTTGATATTTTTTAAGTGAATTAAATAAACTTAACAAGTAGATGTGAAGTAAACTGAACTTCAGACTAATGATCATGTTTATGTACCTTTTCTGAGTGCAATCGTTTTTAAGATTCAATTAAATAAGATCAACTTGTCATATTTTTCAGTGCACAGGAAAAAATGCCCCTTTAAAAGCAAGTGAAACAAAATAATACAAGATGTTTTTGCTTGAATTAAGCAAAAAATAAAAAATAAAAAAAAAATCTGCCAATGGAATGAGTTAAAATTATCTTGGTCAGATTTCTTGAAATCAGATTTTCCAGACCCACCCACCCCACCAAAATTTAATCATTTGTTCCTTGTGTCAGTATCAACATTTCCTGAAATTTTCATCCAAATTCGTATATAACTTTTTGAGTTATCTTGCACACGGACAGACAGACAAACAAACCAACGCCAGCAAAAACATAACCTCCTTGGTGGAGGTAATTAAGCAAAAAAAATCTTGAATTAAGCAAAAAAATCTTGAATTAAGCAAAAAATCTTGACTTAAGCAAAAAAAAAATCTTGAATTAAGCAAAAAATCTTGAATTAGGCAAAAAAAAATCTTGAATTAGGCGCAAAAAATCTTGAATTAAGCAAAAACATCTTGACTTAAGCAAAAAAAATCTTGAATTAGGCAAAAAAAAATCTTTAAGCAAAAACATCTTGAATTAAGCAAAAAAAATCTTTAATTAAGCAAAAAAAAAAAATCTCGAATTAAGCACAACATCTTGAATTAGGCAAAAAAAATCATGAATTAAGCAAAAAAATCTTGAATTAGGCAAAAAAAAATCTTTAAGCAAAAACATCTTGAATTAAGCAAAAAAAATCTTTAATTAAGCAAAAAAAAAAAAATCTCGAATTAAGCACAACATCTTGAATTAGGCAAAAAAATCATGAATTAAGCAAAAAAATCTTGAATTAAGCAAAAAATCTTGACTTAAGCAAAAAAAATCTTGAATTAAGCAAAAAATCTTGAATTAGGCAAAAAAATCTTGAATTAGGCAAAAAAAAAAAATTTAATTAAGCAAAAACATCTTGAATTAGGCAAAAAAAAATCTTGAATTAGGCAAAAAAATCTTGAATTAGGCAAAAAAAATCTTTAATTAAGCAAAAACATCTTGAATTAAGCAAAAAAAATCTTTAATTAAGCAAAAAAAAAATCTCAAATTACGCACAACATCCTGAATTAGGCAAAAAATCTTGAATTAAGCAAAAAATCTTTAATTACGCACAAAATGTCTTGAATTAAGCAAAACAAAAAAATCTTGAATAAAGCAAAACATCTTGAATTAAGCAAAAAACAAATCTTGAATTAAGCAAAAAAATCTGCCAATGGAACAAGTGAAAATGATCTTGTTAAGATTTCTTGAAGTCAGATTTTCCAGATCTATTGTCTATAAATCAGTTCTTATATCTCAGTGTAAAGTTCTTCTTTAGGTGATTCTGTCTCATTTTAAGAGTGATGAGATATTTGGACTAGAAATGAGAAAAATACACTTGGCAAGCTTTAAATTTTTTCCAGTGTGGAATAAACTGTGGACATTAGTCGACTGCTTTGTGCATTTTTAGCATCATTTTTTGCCCAAACGTTACCTGTACGTCTTCCAGGCAGGACAGAATGTTTACACAGTGAAACACACATGCTTTTCTGGTCATTTTTCTGGTCATTCCACTGTACTGAGAGAAGAGTTTACACATGGTTGCAGGTTCAAATCCATTCTGTTCAAAATTACTAGCTGCTAATTAGGCTAATCTGCGCTAACTTTAGACCCTTAAGGGGATAATGAAGTTGTAAGCACACAGTCAGTGTACGTCCGCTAACAACACCCTGTCAGTGTGTGTGTGTGTGTGTGTGTGTGTGTGTGTGTGTGTGTGTGTGTAGTTACATAAGAGGCTTGACGACTCTCCTCAATGACTGCAAACGTGTGTGGAAGTGTGACGGTGTTTACCTTTCTCCAGCTCCACAGGAAACAGGTCCAGCTTCTCCACTCTTTTCTCCAGCTCGTATTCGGCCGACGCCGCCATGGGGTCCACGTCATCGTTACGCCGGTCGTAGTCCTCGTTAGAATAGGTGGTAAAGACCTGCGCATGGAGCAAAGGTCAAAAGGTCAGAGGGCTAAAGTCTGTATGTTTATTCAGTAGGGATGCACCGACACCAGTATCGGGTATTGTCTATAAATCAGTTCTTCTATCTCACTGAAAAGTTCCTCTGTAGGTGATTCTGTCCGATTTAAATGTGATGAGATACTGGGACTAGAAATGAGAAAAATACACCTGGGAAGATTTAGATTTTTGCAGTGTACACATAGGGCCTGATTTACTAAGATCGCAAATAACGGGCGCTAATGTGCTTGCTCGTGCTAAAAATGCATGTGCTATTGATTTGCGTGTCACAGCTGATCAACTCAGATTACCTGCACAAATGACAACAGGTCAAAGTCTTGGAGACCGCCCGAATTAAATGAGGATTTTGGTGTGCTACTGGTTGTTGTCATGGAGACAGTGCGCTATAAAAACTGCTCTGGGATATGCCAGCACTCATAAATATGAAGTTGTTCTTTTTCCACACAGAGGGGTGAATAGGTATTTCTCTGTTGTTTATCAGTGGTGAAGTGTGTGATTAGTCAAATAAATACCTTCTCTCTTATGTTGCTTTGCATGGTGAACGAAAACTTTTAAGTCCGTGGGCATGATTAAAAAAAAACAAAAAACAAAAACAAACAAAAACATCCGCTTATTGCTGGTTCAGGAGTCCAGTCACAACACTGTGGACAGCGCTGTTTGTGTGTGTGTGTGTGTGTGTGTGTGTGTGTGTGTTGTGCAGCGCGAAGCTGTGTCTGTTAAAACCTGCCTTTCAGACTCCCTAAATATAGACACAAAATCATCCACCACAATCACTTTCAGGATTGGTAAATCACATTGCACACACTAAATAAATATCTGCATTTACTCCTCCCAGTAATTTTGTGTGTTCCGGCAGAAGCGCTCATATTTGTATATTCACCAGGACAAACATGCTAAATGGGTTGCGTGACCTATTTTGTCCATTTGAAAGGCGCAAACCTCGGTGCGTCCTGTCAGTAGATGAGCTTCAACATGTTTTTGCGTGCGCAGTCAAGTTTGTGCACGTTTTTACACGTGCAAACCTTTAGTAAATCAGACCCATAGAGGGTGAATCAAAGTAGTTCTGGGGTTCTGGACAGTAAAACCAAAGCAACAATGGAAGAAAAAAACTACGGTTTAGTTAGTGGGTCCAGATGAGAGAAGACTGGAAATGATGGTTCTGTAGCATCACAAGACTGTCACACATTTAGAAGAAGAATTCAGAACTGCACTACTTCAGGTTGTTTCCAGAACTATTATCTGAAGACTGAAGTCGCTGAGTGACACAAAGACTAACAGCACAAAATATAAATGAAAAGAGGACACCTGCAGTAAGAAATCTGTTACGAGGAAATGGTTAAAGGTAGAACCTCCCACCAGTGATGAATGGAGTGGAACTGTCTATGAGATGTATGTTATGGAGCAGATATCCTTTTCCCTCAGAGTTTAAAAAGAAAAATTTTATACAGGGTGAGGAAGCAAAATGTACACTATTCTGAGGCAGGGATTGAAAGACAGTGTATGACCAGTTAGTTTATTGAAAGTCATGAGAATTTATTTGCCACAAGAAAATGTCCATAATAGAAAATGTTTTTATTCTATGTGTCCTCCTTCTTTCTCAATAACTGCCTTCACACGCTTCCTGAAACTTGCACAAGTGTTCCTCAAATATTGGGGTGACAACTTCTCCCATTCTTCTTTAATAGTATCTTCCAGACTTTCTGGTAATAGTTTTGCTCATAGTCATTCTCTTCTTTCCATTATAAACAGTCTTTATGGACACTCCAACTATTTTTGAAATCTCCTTTGGTGTGACGAGTGCATTCAGCAAATCACACACTCTTTGACGTTTGCTTTCCTGATTACTCATATGGGCAAAAGTTTGTGAAAAGGTATGGATAATAGTGTTAGGTATGATTATGACATCAGTATATGTTTGGGTTCAAAACAACTGACGTAGTGTCTGCTGAGAAAAAAACAACTAAATGTTCATTGTACATTTTGCTTCCACACCCTGTAATATCTGGTCCAAATGGACTGAATACGTAAAACCAACCAGATCTGATTTCATTTGACTGTATTTGTGTTTTGTGTGAACCTATCTGCTTTTATGTCAGATTGTGATTATATGAGGTGGTGCGCTCCCCTGTTCTGTTCTGTTCTGTTGTATAAATGTTTCAACTGAAATTAATGATCCACAAAAAAAATTATAGAAGAGTAATATGGATATAATGATGGAAACTTCCTGTATCCATCCTATTGTATTTTCTTGAAGGATTCTGTAATTCATGTATGTGACGGACATTTGGGGCAGCCGTGTCTCAGATGGTAGAGTGGGTTGTCCAATAACTGAAGGGTTGGCGGTTCGAATCCCGCTCTGTCCTAGTCAGTCCATTGTGTCCTTGGGCAAGACACTTCACCCTCCTTGCCTCCAGTGCCACTCACACTGGTGTATGAATGCATATGACTGTGTGGTGGTGGTGGTGGGAGGGGCCGTAGGTGCAGATTGTCAGCCATGCTTCTGTCAGTCTGCCCCCCCCCAGGGCAGCTGTGGATACAGACGCAGTTTACCACCACCAGAGGGAGGATGTGAGAGCGAATGAAGAATGGGGCAATAATGTAAAGCGCTTTGAGTGACCAAAGAAAGCGCTACATAAATCTAATCCATTATTATTATTGTGATCAATAATTATCACCTACATTTTTGATCAAATACTGGGCGTGGCTGTGATGACCTCACAACGAAGCGGCCATTTTTAGAAGTATAAAAGTGTGTATATCTCACACACAGAGTATCAGATTGAGTTGGACCCAATGGAACATTTGTGCAGAATGACAACCTGAACACGATGATATGGAACTCGTATGTTTGGATCGTAAAATAGCTCTCTGACGCCCCCTACAGTTTTTGAATAGGAGTGAAACATTTTTTTTGACATAGGCAAAAAAAATTTGACACACACATCCCTCATGCCAAACTGAACCAAAAAGCCAATGAGGACACACCCCTATTTACAATTGTGGTTCCATGACAACACTAAAGCTGTACCATTCAAATGAATGGGGCGTTGCCACAAGGACGTTATTGCTGAAAACCTCTTTGTGTTCCACTAATGGTACACAGACTGAAAATTACACTGTGGAAAAGTAGAATTTTCCAGCAAGAAGAATTTTCAAAATATTGAAAAATGACTTGGCCACACCCCCTCAAAAATATGAAAATACATTGCACAAATGGGAACCCACCCAAAAAAATTTCCACGCAGAAACATGAAACTTGGTCCAGACATAGCCCATGGTAGGACAAGTAAAAAATTACATTATGGCCCCACCCTAAACCCAACAGGAAGTCGGCCATATTGGGTGGAAGTGTGGACCTCTAAAACCCCCCCCCCCTCATCCTTTCATCATCTCCTCCTAGGGTTTACATCCAATTTGAACCAAACTGGGTGAACATCACCTACACACATGTGTGATCAAAAGTTATCACCTACATTTTTGATCACATGTTGGGCGTGGCTGTGATGAGCCTGTGATGAAGCGTTCATTTTCAGAAGTATAAAACTGTGTATATCTCACAGAATTTCAGATTAAGCCCACGATCAGGGGTCCTCTTACTGTCGGTGGCCTCAGCGGTCGCACGGGAGGGCGAGGGCCTTAACACTGCTTACGGTTTTAATTATTATTATTATTATTATTATTGTTATTATTATTATTATTATTATTATTATTATTTGCCTTTCTAATAAAAAGATAATTTCAAAGAAAAGAGGATACCTGCATTAGAGCTACACGATATTGGAAAAAACTTTTATCAACCCTGGGATATATACTGCAAAATGAAAAACTACTCAGGAGGATATAACAGCTGTGTGGTGCCGACATAAATGCTCAAACTAATTAGTCGTGTTTCCTCTGGTTGTGTCGACACAGAACACGTTTCAGTTTCATCCTTCTGTAGTTGAAATAATTCCAGATAACTGACATTGTTTTTCTTTTTTTGCACCAACTTTTTGTTTTCCGTGATTTTCTCTGGTTCGTTGCTCATTTTTCAGTGTCGTTACCAGCGACTCACTCCGTATGCAGGGGGCGTGGTCTGCTTCGGCAAACTGATTAAGAATGATTGTGATTGGTGGACGGCTGTGTGCAGTGTGTGTCAGGTACCCAGGATGAACTTAGATGAGAACATGTTGAGTTCATTTCCCTCCTACATTACAGGACTTTGTGATGTGACAACTGTGCACACGTACATTGCGATGACGATGCTCAAACGATATATTGTGCTGCTCTAGCCTCCATACTGATATAGGCTTCCACATGGGTAGGAAATGTTCCATATCATCATCCTCATATCATAACTGTCTAACTCACAGGTGTCAAACATGCGGCCCGGGGGCCAAATCCAGCCCGCCAAAGGGTCCAGTCCGGCCCTGGGGAAGAATTTGTGAAATGCAAAAATTACACTGAAGATATGAACAATCCTTTTAGTTCAGGTTCCACATTCAGACCAATTCAATCTGCAGTGGGCAGGATTCAGTAAAATACGATCATAATAACATATAAATAATGACGACTCCAAATGTTTCTCTTCCAAAATGTAAATATTTTCAAGTATTTACACAAAAACAAAGCATAATTTTGCAAAAAATGTGAATAACCTGAACGAATATGAACAACTTGAAGTGTCTTAAGAGAAGTAAGTGCAATTTTAACAAGATTCTGTCTGTTATTAAATGTTTTGTGTGTTTGTAGATCCGCTATGATCTGTAAGTTATAATGTACATGTGTAAATGATAAACTGAGGCAGAATATTGTTAAAATTACACTTATTTTTTCAGTTTGTTCATGTCATTCACATTGTTTGAAAGGATAGTTTATAGATGTGAATCTTATCATAATGTAAATGTACTTTTTTCACTCTAAAACATAGAGAAAAGTTTGGGGTTGACATTATTTATATATGATTATGTTACATTGTTATATATTATATTATTTTACTGGTTCAGCCCACTTCACATCAAATGTAGCTGAATGTGGCCCCTGACGCCCCTGGTCTAACTCCTACACAAATGTCCAAAAGTATGTGGACACATTGAATTCAGGTGTTTTTTTTCTAACACAGATCTGGGATACAAAACAATAATGACTAATGTCAGAATAGAGTTTTATTGCATGGGTTCTCTCCAGGTACTCTGGCTCCTCCCACCATCCAAACACATGCACTGATAGGTTAATTGGTTAATCTAAATTGCCCATTGGTGTGAATGTGAGAGTGATTGTTTGTCTCTATATGTTCAGCCCTGCGATGAACTGGAGGGTGTACCCGCCTTCCCCCATAAGGAGCTGGGATAGGCTCCAAGCGACTCCCATGACCCTAGTGAGGATAAAGAGCAGGGGCGTAGAATTGTGTAGGGACGCTAGGGACATGTCCCTACCAATATCCATCCACTACTGTGTTGTCCCTACCAATACAACCGCTGTCTGTACTGTTTAGTCAGTGATTATGGCACACAATGGGTTAATAGTCAGTTTCTGCTGGAAGTCCCGCCTCTAAAACCATTGAGTTAGGCAGTTCTGATAAGAGGATAACGATGTAGGAAACATTATATAAAACCTTCATTTTCTGTCCATACACTGCCCATTTTAAGGTTCTATCTGGACTGTTTGGCATCCACGTCCTTGTCCACCAGCGCTGCCTTCTGCAGTAATCTATTACCCCCTGAGACGATGCAAATGCAGTGGAGTGAAATGAATGTGCAGAATGTCTTTTGTTCTTTTATGGTGGATCATAAAACCTGGAGTCAACATCCTCTGAGCTCATCCATGTTACTACACTTTCCCATCTTTCCTCTTACTCTGTATCACACCCCTCCCCCCCTTTTTTTCAAAAAAGGTCAGCAGCATCTGTCTCCCCAGTGACCATCTCGGCGATCACGTGGTTGGGTCTCCATGGTAACCACAGGCTTGCCCAGTGTGAGTTTGGCACGGGCACTGCCTTGTGCTCTGCCTCTATCTGTGTCTGGTGGATATGCTAATGTTATGGAGACGCATGTAGAGTCAGGGACACTGATACAGGAGGTATACAGTATGATTTAGATGAACACACACACACACACACACACACTCTGGTACAAACAGGGTCAGAGGGCGTAATTGTTAAACCGTTTCCTGTCGTCTCGTTTCCTTCCTGTTGAGTAACTTTAAAGCAGTGTGAGCACATGAGCCTTCAGACTTATTGAACACATGATGAGAACGTTGAAAAGCCAAAACACCAAAACACTATCATTACCAGCACCTCCTGCCGTCCCAGTTTAACAGCCTGGGAATCTGAAACGTAGTACCATCGGCTTCTCTCACAGATCTGCCTCTGAAACAATGGCAGAGCTGAGCCTGAGTTTAGCTACGCAGGAGTCGGAAAAAACGGCAACATGGGAAAAAAAACCAACAAAAAAACCCCCCAACAGAACAGTGGTTTATGGGTAATATTTTATGTACATCCAAACACTGCCTCGATTATATTTGTAAGAAGGAACCAAATATGAGGAAAGAGGCGCCCACACACTGCCCAAGGATTTTTTTTTTTTTTTGGGGGGGGGCACTAAACACACATGACTATTACTCTATTATTGTTGTTGCTATTGTTGTTGAATAAAAGCACCAGCAGCAAAACACGTGGATAGATTTAACAGCAACAAATTCCAAATTAACAATTTTCTAAAAAAAAAAAAAAAAAAAAAAAAAAATTCCAATCCAATCCAACTTTATTTGTAAAGCACTTTAAAACAACTGCAGTGGCCCAAAGTGCTGTACAGAAGAATAATTAAAACCAAAATAAAAATACAAGAATAGATTAAAAAACCATACAATTAAAAACAACAAAAATAAATAAAGAAATAATTAGATAAATAAGAACAATAAACCACTACCAAATAAAAACAATAGAATAAAGATAGTACCCTCAAACATCTCACATGGTTTCAAAAGTCAAGGAGAAAAGATGGGTTTGATGAAAGGATTTAAAAACAGAGGAGCCTGTCTGGTATGGAGAAGCAGATGGTTCCATAGTTTAGAAGAAAAAAACAAAACAAACAAATAAGAAAAAAACTCACTACTGTGATGACAGAGGGGGTGAATGTGCCTGTGTGAGGATGTACAGACAGTATGTATAAATATAAATATAGAAGAACATCTGTAAGGGATAGGACTACTGTAAGACAATATGGGACTACTTCTGCATCGGAGAATCCAAAACCAATCAACATGTTTGACATTTAGTTTGATAAACTGCTTCCCTGGTTAACCCTTTAACCCAGAGGTGTCAAACTCCTGTTAGTTCAGTTCCACATTCAGCCAAATTTGATCTGCAGTGGGCCGGACCAGTAAAATAATAACATAATAATATGTTAATGATGTCAATCCAAACTTTATTCTATGTTTTACAGTGAAAAAAGTAAAATTACATAATGGAAATGTTAACATCTACAAACGATCCTTTAAAACAATAAGAATAACATGAACAAACAGAAATTTTTGAAAAAAAAATAATAGCAATTTTAACAATATTTTGCCTAAGTTTATCATTTCCACATGTGCGTCATAACGTACAGATCCCAGTGGATCCACAAATACACCAAACATTTAATAACAGACTGAATACTGGTCCAATTCCACTGACTTCTATTAAGACATTTCAGGTTGTTCATATTTGTTCAGATTATTCACACTTTTTGTGGAAGGATACAAAGTAAAAAAACAGAGTGTCAATTTAACTCTTAGAGAGTTGATTTTAACTCTGTTTCAGATAACATTTGGTCCCACTCAGAATTAGAGTAAAATTTACTCTATGGCCAGTGTCAGATTTTCAGAGTTAATTTTACTCAATTCAGTGTCAAGATTAACAATGAAATGTGTAAAAAATATTTAACACTGTGGCGTTTTCACACTGTTGAAAGTAATATGATTACACTTTATAGAGCTATTAATTCATTTTCTGAACCCTCTTCATCCTCACTAGGGTCATGGGGGTCGCCTGGAGCCTATCCCAGCTACACTGGAGCAAAGGAGGGGTTCACCCTGGACGAGTCACCAGTTCAACATATAGAGACAAACAATCACATTCACACCTATGGGCCATTTAGATTAACCAACTAACCTATCAGTGCATGTGTTTGGATGGTGGGAGGAGCCAGAGAACCTGTAGAGAACCCACACAGACACGAGGAGAACATGCAAACTCCACACAGAAAGATTCCACCCTCGTTGACTGGTGTTGGAATCGAACCCAGGACCTTCTGTCTGTGAGGCACCAGTGCTAACCACTGCACCACCGTGTCGCCTTTTATAGAGCTTTTTTTACTCCAGATTTACTTATTAATATTAATCATGAAATGACTTTCCAAATTTTCTGGGAGCGGATCTTTGGGTAGTACTGATGGATTAAGTGTTTTATTTTTATACTCACAGGTTTGAATATTTGCTCTATGGGTTTCAAACACTCTAAGAGGTGCTTTAACCCCTCTGACCACCACTGAACATTCACATTCATACATACATACACAGTGTGACTGACACTGAATGCAAGGAGGGTGAAGTGTCTTGCTCAGACAGAATGGGATTCGAACCCCCAACCCTTGGGTTATCAGACAACCCGCTCTACCTAAGCCACGGCCACCTGGAAGGTTTGTCATTGTTCTGCCTGTGTCACATGAATAAAAATAACCACAAAAAGGCCAATAACCACTGTAAAACAGGCCCATTAACCTAAATAAACACTAACACAACCCCCCCCCCCCGAACCCCTGCACATGAAATAGAACACAATGAGTTAAATGTCCAGTACCCACAATGCAATGTGGCAGACTGACACTAATCATCACTCTGTAGAGTTGAATTTGACACTGTGTCTGTGCAGAACCTTACACTGACTTTTAACTCTACTGTTAGAGCTGGTTTACTCTCCACAGAGCTAAAAATACTCTAACTAGGTTCAAATAACACCTCTGGAATTTTTTTTACTGTGTAGTTTGTTATAGAGTAAATACAGTAAAATTACATAAAAATGGTTACATTTAAAAACAGAAACATTTGGTGTTGTATTTATAGGTTATTATGACTAGGGATGGGAATCGAGATTCAGTTCTTTTTGAGAACCAGATCCCAGTAGCTCGAATCCTTGGAATCGTTTGCCTGCCTGCTTATCGATTCTGCCTTCGTTGTGCATGCGCGATGACATCACATGTATGCTGCATTGTTTTGGTCAGAATGTAGCCAACATGGCACTGAGGCAGAAACGGTCCAAACAGACCACACCAGGTCCAAACAGACCAGACCAGGTCCAAACAGACCACACCAGGTCCAAACAAACCAGACCAGGTCCAAACAGACCAGACCAGGTCTAAACAGACCAGACCAGGTCCAAACAGACCACACCAGGTCCAAACAAACCAGACCAGGTCCAAACAGACCACACCAGGTCTAAACAGACCACACCAGGTCCAAACAGACCAGACCAGGTCCAAACAGACCAGACCAGGTCCAAACAGACCAGACCAGGTCCAAACAGACCACACCAGGTCCAAACAAACCAGACCAGGTCCAAACAGACCAGACCAGGTCCAAACAGACCACACCAGGTCTAATCAGACCAGACCAGGTCCAAACAGACCACACCAGGTCTAAACAGACCAGACCAGGTCCAAACAGACCACACCAGGTCCAAACAGACCAGACCAGGTCCAAACAGACCACACCAGGTCCAAACAAACCAGACCAGGTCCAAACAGACCACACCAGGTCCAAACAGACCACACCAGGTCCAAACAAACCAGACCAGGTCCAAACAGACCACACCAGGTCTAAACAGACCACACCAGGTCCAAACAGACCAGACCAGGTCCAAACAGACCACACCAGGTCCAAACAAACCAGACCAGGTCCAAACAGACCACACCAGGTCCAAACAAACCAGACCAGGTCCAAACAGACCACACCAGGTCCAAACAGACCACACCAGGTCCAAACAGACCAGACCAGGTCCAAACAGACCACACCAGGTCCAAACAGACCACACCAGGTCCAAACAGACCAGACCAGGTCCAAACAGACCACACCAGGTCCAAACAAACCAGACCAGGTCCAAACAGACCAGACCAGGTCCAAACAGACCAGACCAGGTCCAGACAGACCACACCAGGTCCAAACAGACCACACCAGGTCCAAACAAACCAGACCAAGTCCAAACAGACCACACCAGGTCCAAACAAACCAGACCAGGTCCAAACAGACCAGACCAGGTCCAAACAAACCAGACCAAGTCCAAACAGACCACACCAGGTCCAGACAGACCACACCAGGTCCAAACAAACCAGACCAAGTCCAAACAGACCACACCAGGTCCAAACAGACCACACCAGGTCCAAACAAACCAGACCAGGTCCAAACAGACCAGACCAGGTCCAAACAGACCAGACCAGGTCCAGACAGACCACACCAGGTCCAAACAGACCACACCAGGTCCAAACAAACCAGACCAAGTCCAAACAGACCACACCAGGTCCAAACAGACCAGACCAGGTCCAAACAAACCAGACCAAGTCCAAACAGACCAGACCAGGTCCAAACAGACCAGACCAGGTCCAAACAGACCACACCAGGTCCACTGGAACACTGTCAAAGCTTCAGTTTCTTCAAAAGGGTGGAATCCCTCCGGTCCGTTCAAACATTCATCCACAGCATGGGATTCATTTACAGGAATGTCACATATTTGATTTGCTACTTAGCGGCGCTTTTGAATCTAGTGGCAGAGTGAACACCAGGCCATCATCCAGGCCCAGTTCTGGTTCTGGTGCGGGCAACAAACATCGTACCCCCTCAAATACAAGTTTCCGAAGGTAGGGGAAAGGAACTGAGGTGCACAACAACGGGAGACGGGTCGACATAGTAGAAATGCAGCGATAGAGGAATTAGTAAAGCATCTTTAGTTTCACTTTCACTGTACCCCCGCCCCCCCAGCCAGGCCCGGCGTCATCTGTTCTTATTATTTGTACATACTGCATATGTTATATTTTCTGTGCAGATGGAACTATAAAAGACAGTTCATGCAAACACACCTGTTTGTACTGTATTATTCCTTCACCCAATGAGAATCAATACGAGAATTGGATCGAAAAGCAAAATCAATGATGGAATCGGAATTGTTAAATTCTTGTCGATTCCCATCGCTAATTATGACCGTACTTGACTGGTCTGACCCACTTGGGACTGAATTGGTCTGAATGTGGAACCTGAACTAAAAAAAAGTTAATATCTAAGTAGAATTTTTGCATTCACAAATTCATCCCACGGGCCGGACTGGACCCTCTGCCAGGCCGGACTTGGCCCCCGGACCACATGTTTGACACCCCTGCTTTACCCCCTGAGCCCTGACTCCAGGTACAGGTTCACATATTAAATGTCGATACAGGAATAATAATGGGCGACTGGTGAACCTTCAGCACAAGGCTGTGTCGATCAAACATGTGCTTTATCTGAAGGCCGTGTTAAATTATAACCAATAGCACATTCCAAACAGAAATCACAACTGGAATGTGGGAAGACAAGTCAAAGTGTAGGACAGCTGCAATTTACCAGGATACATGTGATAGAACACACAGATCTAGAATTAACCCTTAAAGACCCAAACGTCTACTGATCTAAACTGTTTAATTCCTGTTGATCCACTAATCCTATCAATACATGTCAATAATTGGTGTCAAATACAGTTATTCATCTATTCAGGGTCATCAGATATGACCATATTTGGACGTTCAGAGGCTCCGTAGTTACCGTGGAAACACTGTCATTGTCTACAACATTGATTCACCAGTAAAACCCATGGAGTTGGGTCAATGACAGTGGATAAGTGGATAACAAAAATGAATAAAAAAAATCTACAAAATATGAAAAAATATTTTTAAAAAAGCAAAAAATTAACAAAAATAGAAAAAAACACAATAAAATAAGCAACAAAATGAACAAAAACAGCCAAATTAATGAATAAAATGAACAGAAATTAATAATAAATCAACCAAATAATAAGTAACATTAATAAAATAAGCTACAAACTGCACAAAAAAAGAAGAAAAAAATGTAAAAACGGGCAAGAAAAAGGAAAAAAATAAATAAATTTAACAAAAGTGAATAAAAAATATATCAAATATTACATAACATAAAAAAATAAGGAATAAAATGAATAAAAAATGTAAAGATTGATTCCTCAGTAAAACCCATGGAGTTGGATCAATGACAGTGGATGGACTCAGTGAGACTGGACTGAAAAAGACACTTTTTTTTCAGTTTTCAGTGTTTTTGATGTAATTTGATGTCAACTGTAATCTGATCTTTTATGAACATCTACATGATCAGTGAATTAAATACAGGAAAATACATGATTTTCACTGAAAAAAAACACCAAATACAGAAGATAATATTACAGTAAATGGTGATAAATCACTTAAGGAAGGTTAAATATAGAGAAAAATTCATTTGGGAACTGACACTTAAGTAACACTGGGTTTAACACTTTCGGGTTAAACAAAAATCCCACCAACCATTGGTTCCAGTTGAATGAGACGAAGCTTAAACACACGCTGCACCAGCTGCCAGCGTGACCTCAGCTCCACCTGTTAATCCCCCCCGGCTGAGTAGTGAATTAACCTGCCTCACACAGTTAGTCTAACTGGATCAACACTAGGAGAACAGTACTAGTCCTCTGGATTTACTCACACTGTCACGTTCTCTTGTCATTCATTTCATTTCATTTCTTTGGATCTCCATTAGCTGTGGCTTAGACCAGGGGTCTTAAACATGCAGCCAAAGGTTCCAATCCGGCCTGTGGGATGAATTTGTAAAGTGCAAAAATTCCACAGTCAAGGCTGTGGAACTCATTTTAGTTCAGGTTCCACATACAGACCAAGGTTATTATCGTTAACAAAAACGAACGAAATGACGAAAACTAGAATTGTAAAAACATTTTCGTGAACTGAAATAAATAAAAAGTATAATTAAAAGAAAGAAAACATAACTAACTGAAACTGTATTGTGTGTTTACAAAACTAACTAAAACGGATAAAAAATATGGATAAAATTCCCTTCGTTTTCATCGTTTTATTGGATTGATACGAAATCAATTTATTTCCCTGGCAGCTAGCCATATTTAAGGGTCCGTCACTTGTGGTTTCCAGTCGTCTTCTGGTCCCCACTCTACCTGGAAACATGGAGACTAAAGCTGGGAGAAAGCAGCAGAGTCCTGTCTGGGATTTATTTGAATACGACCACAGAGAAGAAGAGAAAAGATATGAAGAAACTAAAACTAAACTAAAACTACGCATTTAGAAAAAAACCCCAAAACTAATAAAAACTAGCAAACCTGCTCTAAAAACTAATTAAAACTAACTGAATTAGAGAAAAAAAGTCAAAACTAAATAAAACTAAACTAGAATGAAAAATCTAAAACTATTAGAACCCTGATACAGACCAATATGATGTCAAGTAAAATAACAGCAAAATAACCTGTAAAAAAATAATGACTTCATATTTTCTTCTTGTTTTGATGTAAAAAAAAAAAAGTGTGTAGATAGATAGATAGATAGATAGATAGATAGATCACTATGCCTATAAAGACAACTTCAAATTTTTGTCTTTGTTTTAGAGCAAAACATATTAAATTATGAAAATGTTTACATTTACAAACTACCCTGTACCAATAAAATGTGAATAACCTGAACAAATATGAACAACCTGAAATGTCTAAAGAAAATTAAGCACAATTTTCACTATTTTCTGCCTGTTAGTGATTATTTCGTGTCTTTGTAGATCTTATTCATAATGCACATGTAGAAATCATAAGTTGAGGTATAATATCGTTAAAGTTGCACAAATTTTTCTTAAGAAATTTCAGTTTTTTCAGGTTATTCACATCAGTTTTGTTTGAATAGTTTTTAAAAGTGAGGATTTTCATAATTTAATGGGAGTTTTTTTTACACTAAAACATAGACAAAAATTCTGAGTTGTCATTATTTCTAGGTTATTCTGTTCTTATTTTACTGGTCCAACCCACTGCAGATCAAATCGGGCCGAATGTGGAACCTGAAAGAACATGAGTTTGAGAGCCCGGCTTTAAATGAACTGCATGCTGGACCTCCTCATGTGACTGGACCTACACCATCAGTCCTGGTTCATCTACAGTCTGTCCATGGGAGTGGATCTGTCCTTCACTGTGGTTCTCCCCGAGGTTTGTCTTTTCCCACTGAGAACCAATGTTGTAGATGACGGTGTTTCCACGGTAACTACGGAGCCTCTGAACGTCCAAATGGGTCATATCTGATGACCAGGAAAAGATGAAGAACTGCATTTTACACCAGTTATTGACATGGATTAATAGGATTAGTGGATCAACAGGTATGAAACAGTTTAGATCAGTAGATGGTTTAGGTTAAAGGTTTGGGTCTTTAAGGGTTAACAAAAAGATTAAAAAAAAAACCAAACTACAGTACAATTTGTCCTTAAGTAAACACTGTGAATACCTCGTACTGATACACCAGGTATTTGTTTTGCTTTTGGACTGTCAAACTGTAATTGTGATCGTTATCCATCACCTTCCTCTGTATTTGTGTTTGTGTGCAGGCATGAGCAGGAAGAAACACACCCAGTCACATTCCATCTGTACACACACTCACAGAGGTCGCAGTGTTTACAAAGACCGAACACAGCGAAACAGTCCGCACACATGGAAACACAACGACTTTAACCAGCTGGGTGCAACCTCCATTTATTCCACTGGTCTACAAGTCTAATGCCTCCAGAATAAAAGTGGTGAAATTTAACCACGTGTGAGTCAACAGTCTCTTTTCCATTGACCCTCAAATTGTGCAAATATAACTTGTGCATAAAAATTTACCTCATAAAAAAACGACAATTTCAACAAAAGTCTCATTTTTTGCTGAAAAGTTTTTGCGCCGGCAAGAGGTGGTTTTTCAGGCGTAGCGCAAATGGTGCATCACGCAAAACTGCACCACGCTGCTCAGAGGAGGACCAACAGATATTTCAAATCTTTTATTCCTTCAGTGATCACACTTTTAAACTCTGACAGAAGCCATTTCAGTCATTTTATATTTTTTTTTCTTTTTTTAAATATTAGCATAACCAATAGGGTCTTTTAGTCTGCATTGGTATTTATTGATTATTTATTGTTGATTATTTAAATGCATTTATTCGTAGTTGCTTTCAATAATCCTGTGTTTGTGCACTGATTTATTTATGTTTGTCACATTGCACTTTGGAAGTGGGCTGATGTCTGTGGTTAGCTGCAAATGAATTGCCCGAATGGGATAAATAAAGTTTTCTGAATCTGAATCTAAACTATGCGAGTAGGCTAACGTTATGAAAGGCTAACATTATGAAAGGCTAATGTTATCCTCTGTTTGCCTCATGTTGAATCCATTTCCATTCCTGCAGCTGTTTGTGTGTCCAGTAAAACCTACAAACTGCTCCTGATCAAGTCATGATAAGTTTACAGGGTGGGGAAGCAAAATGTACAATGTTTTGAGGCAGGGATTGAAAGACAGTGTATGACCAATTAGGTTATTGAAAGTCATGAGAATTTATTTGCCACAAGAAAATGTCCATAATAGAAAATGTTTTTATTCTATGTGTCCTCCTTCTTTCTCAATAACTGCCTTCACACGCTTCCTGAAACTTGCGCAAGTGTTCCTCAAATATTGGGGTGATAACTTCTCCCATTCTTCTTTAATAGTATCTTTAAGAAAGTGGACATTGCTGTGTGATGTTCTATTGGTAGCATGTTCTAAAACGCCCCAAACAGCAGAATCCAGAGGGTTTAGATCTGGGCTTAGAAGGCGGACATAAACATGATTCCCAAAAATTGCTAAAGTTGGATTTGTTGCTGTTGTCAACAAGTGTTTTGGTGTTCTTGTGTAAGATTTTAACTTCAAATCATATTTTACTGCATTTCTAACGGTCTTGTTGTCTACCTCAAGTTCAATTGCCATTTTTCTCATGGATTTGGTTGGATCCTTTAGGATTTTGGATTTGAGAGCTTTAATAAAAGCTTTGGTACGTTTTTTGTTGCTTCCTCCACTTCCAGACTTTCTCCTAATAGTTTTGCTCATAGTCATTCTCTTCTTTCCATTATAAACAGTCTTTATGGACACTCCAACTATTTTTGAAATCTCCTTTGGTGTGACGAGTGCATTCAGCAAATCACACACTCTTTGACGTTTGCTTTCCTGATTACTCATATGGGCAAAAGTTTCTGAAAAGGTATGGATAATAGTGTTAGGTATGATTATGACATCAATATATGTTTGGTTTCAAAACAATTGACGTAGTGCCTGCTGAGAAAAAACAACTAAATGTTCATTGTAAATTTTGCTTCCCCACCCTGTATAATAATGAGTTAATAATACTGATGAATTCTGGGTAAACTAAATAGAGTAGTTTTATATGTCACTGTTTCCAAAACAGCATTTTTCTGGACTACTTTAAAAGAAAAAAAAAATGGGCAAAAATTGAGAGTATACCCACTTCTCCAGGGACCACTCCACAGCACCCACATGTGTAAAAACACTACCATTTACCAGGAAAACATCAGCAAACCTGCACTTTTGTCATTCGTTTTCCTATGAATCTCATTAAAATACGGAACATTCAGCACATTTAATCTCTGAAGCAGATCATTTCTCAAACATTGTCGACCAGCCTGAGCCCTTACTCGTATCCATGTGCGTGGGAATAAAGGTTTAAAGCTGGTATCTGCTGGATCAGATGTGGAAGGTGAGATGTGAGGCGTGTTGAGTCTTGGTTGGAACTCTGCGCTGTTCACTTCACCGTGTCAAAACAACGGCGGCCCAGCCAGTTCCAACGGCGACGTGCCTGGACCGGCCACTGTGTCGACGGGCCTTTGTTTACCGGAGCCGTCCAGGAACATGTAAGACTAGTAACTGATCTAATCTCCAGTGAGGTAGGGCTGTCATAACACCACTGCACTGTCACACTGAATTATGGCTGAAAGGCCAGAGCGGTAGAGAAAGCAGAGTTGCAGCAATTCCATAGACTCCCACTGTAAGAAACAGTGGACGAAATATGGACCTACTTCCAGGTTGTGGAGGCGCTAATAGTTCCATGTTAGGGATGTAAATTATCGATTAACTCATTAATCATTTGTTGGTTGACCTTATCGATCAATTAACGATTAATTGATAAGCAGCAATTTTTCTGAGAACCTGAATTTCTCTTTCAACAGGGTCTATAACAGCTAATAAATACTGGCAACTCCAAATTGTTTTAGTGCAAAAAATAAGATTCAATTATGCCAATATTTACATTTACAAACTCTCCAGACAAAAAGGATGTGAATAACCTGAAAAAAATGGAATTTGTTAAGAAATATAAGTAAAATTTTATCAATATTATGCCTCGATTTATCATTTATACATACGCATTATAGGTCAAATCTACAAAGACACAAAACATTTAGTAACAGGCAGAATATTGTTAAAATTGCACTTAATTTTCTTCAGACATTTCAGGTTGTTCATATTTGTTCAAGTTATTCACATTTTAAAGGATTGTTTATTAATGTAAACATTTTCATAATTTAATGTTTTTTGCACTAAATCAAAGAGAAAAAATAGGTGATGTCATTATTTACAGGTTATTATGATATTATGTTTGAGTTTGATGCCCTAACTTGCATTTTGCAGATTCATCCCACGGGCCAGAGTGGAACCTTTGGCGGGCCGGTTTTGGCCCCCGGGCCACATGTTCGACACCTGTGGTCTATAAGAATAAAAGCTAAATATTGTTTATATACTTCATGAAAAAAGCATGTCATATTCCTTATAGACTGATTTATTGAACCATTGGATACAGAACAGGTAATGACATTTATGGAGTAGAACTAAAGAAACTCAACAGAGGAATTCAATAAAATACATGGATCTGAAGAGGGGCAGTTTAGAGGAAATGGACATTTCTGACACGATGGAGCCAGACTTCAGCAGAGATGCTGTGGAAAAGGGCAATTAACCGACAATTAATAATTTAATCTAGCAAATTCTAAATTGATTGTCAATTAATTATTCTAAACTTGCAGCAGTGCTGACCGCTTCTGTCAGTCTGCCCCAGGGCAGCTGTGGCTACAGATGTAGTTTACCACCACCAGAGGGAGAATGTGAGCGCGAATGAATAATGGGTCAATAATGTAAAGCGCTTTGGGTGTCTAGAAAGGCGCTATATAAATCCAATCCATTATTATTATTATTATTATTATTAAACATTGAGTATGGTGCTGTCAGAACACATTCGTTTCTATTTCAGCTGATTTACCAACTCCAGCACTAAGTTAATCAGATATGGTCATCTTTGAAATGATCCGGTCTATTTCCTGTATTAGTGACATTTCTGTTGTAAATTCTGTTTTCTTTGGTCTGTGTTAGCGTTTGTATACATTTTAGGGATGCAACAATACGAAAATTTCATATCATGGTTATTGTGACCAAAATTATTACAGTTATCTTCATTATCACGGTATTATTGAAATTGTGCTCAAAATGTTCAAAAAGTACTAATATACACACTGAAATAATTTAACCAAGTTGTATTTAAAAAAAACAAACAAACAAACAAATAAAATAACAGGCACAATGTATATTCTGTTGCAGAAACATTCAAATATTAACCCTTAGTGGTCTGAGCCTATTTTGGCTGTTTTTCAGTCCTTTTGATTTTGCTTTTATAAACAAATGTTTACTATACCCATGTTTAGTATCTTTTTTTCCCTGCACAACTTCATTTATATTGTCTCCCTATTATTTTTTTCACTTTAACCTACTATATCAACACAAGTGGACAAAAAAAAAAAAAAAAAGTATGAAATCTGATTTGAAAAATGTATTCAATTTATTGCGTAAATAACACAAAGATCCTTAATGAACCTTTTCAAAGACTTTAAAAGTGAATATTGGTTCCAAATATTAGGTATATACAATTAAAATTTTAATACATTAAAGCTATACTCAAATATTTGACATAAAAACATGTCTTTACATAGGGTTTTTTTCCCCTAAAAGTGCAGTAATCAAACACAGTTCTCATGATAATTAGAATTTAAACGGTAATACTAACTGTCTGCAATTTTACCACCGTTTATCGTTATACCGGTAATCGCTACATCCCTAATACATTTATATCATTTATATTATTTTCAGCTGTAGTCCTATAGTTCCATAGTTGGACTGGTCCAGCTGCTCACATGGAACCACTAGAACTACAAATGATGGAGGTTCTAAGGTAAGGTACCGTGAGTCCAAATATGGTTCTCAGTGGGTTTTATTGGAGTTGTTTTGCTGAACCTGGTGGTGTTGGTTCAGTTTGTCAGCTGAGGTCATGTGATCATTAGTGTCATTTACTGCAGGTACAAATATGGGTCCACTTTTGCCGCCTTTCCACTATGTGGTATTGGCTCAACTTGACTCGTCCTTTTTGCGTTTCCATTACGAAAAAGGACCTGGAATCTGGTACCTGGTACTAGTTTTTTGGTATCACCTCCGCTGAAGTTCCAGGACTGGGGACCAGATACTAAAAGGTGACGTGTAAACGCTGCAGACCACTGATTGGTCAGAGAGTTGACTCTGTGACCCACCGTTTTACAAAAACAGATGCAGAAGTTGACAGTAAATATAGCGGTAGGTTAATCCACATGATGACAGCCCAAAAACTACACCATTCACTCAGGAGATTCAGTCTTTGGTGGCCGACGTAAAAATTCAGCGTGAGCTTGACAAGACAACACGCAACGAGTGAGTTTATCAGTGACTCTATGAGCAGACGACAGGGAAGTAATTCGCCGCATCGCTATGACGACCAGGTACTGAAAAGTCAGTAGTATCCTGTTATGGAAACGGTCTCCAGGAATAGGATCTGGTACCTGAGTCGAGTCAAGCCGGTTCCACAAAGGTGAAACGCGGCATTTGAGACTTATTTTATTGTATTTGTCATTTATTAACGTTTCATAATGATTTCATGTGATGCCTGTCAGTAGTTTTATTTGTTCGGCGCTCATTTCATAAACCTACGACTAAATGTAAAACTTTTCACAGTAATCAAGTCCGTCCTTTCAGTGGTCGACCCCTCTGCTCCAAAGCAGACCTGACTCAAACATACATACAGTTGTGACACAATGGTTGAACATATGCTTGTGTGTGGTTTATTTGTATATTTACCTGCGATAACCCACTCGCTGCTGTCTGTCCCATTAAAGAACATGACAGCGCACCGTTTGTTTGGAACTATTAAGGCTTACATGAACCACATGATCACTGTAGCGGCGACATCAAAGTATGCCGCAATTCTCTCTCTCTCTTTCTGGCTCTGAAAACGGCATGAAGCTGTTACTGTTCATTTACGATGAACCTGCACTAAGTAAAGGAACCATTAAAAAAGTCTGATTCGTCAAATGCACTGGATCTCAAACTTTTTACAGTGGAGTACCTCCTGAAATAGACTTTATTATCCAAGTACCCCCAACTCTCACTTCAAAAAAATTAGGCAAAATGTGTTCCTGTGCCATATGTACAAAACAACATATATTTAACTGTAATATATAAAAAGTAACACAATCCATTTTGTAAAGTAAATTTTGTGCAAAACATAAACTGAAAAGTGCCCTCTATCATTGATAAGAAAAATAAATAAATTGGCCATTAATTAATAAATGAACATTTCGTTAAAAAAAAAAAAAAAAAAAAAAAAAAAAAGAATTCCTTATCTATTCAAATAAACTCATTTTGAATCATATAAAATATAAATGTTCTTCAAATGTTGCCAAAGCTTCAACAAGATGACTGACAATAAAACTATGATATGAATGTATTTATTGTGTTTTATATTTCAGCATAAATTGTCTTTTTTTTTTTTTTTAAAGTGACACCAAGTGACAATGAGATTTATGTTCAATATTATACAATATTTACATTTACATTAAATCATCATAATGTCGGGGAAGGGGGTGGGGGTGTTACGACATATGGCATGTAATATACAAACGAAACAAAAAGTCAGTCAGTAGTATGAATCAATGTCCTGTCTTGGTTGTGTAAATGTTCTGTGTGTGGTGGAGTGTGTAAGATGTGTATGTGGTGTGACTGTTGTGATGTGAACTTCTCAAGAAAAATAAAAGAGAGAGAAAAAAAACAGTCATTAGGTAACTGAAACTAAGTGAGATGAGGAGAAAGGAAAAGGAGAGGGAGAAGGAAAAAAAAAAGGGAAAAAAAGAGGAAAATGGGGGGTTAATAAAAATAAATAAGTAAATAAATGAAAATAACACCCCAAAAAAAAAAAAAAAAAAAAATCAGGGATATCCTCCTGAGACCCAGGAAAGTAAATATTTTTCTTTTTTTTTTTTTTTTTTTTTACAATAAATCAAATCTCACCTCTTCTCATCATTGGAAAACTGACTGTCTGTTCCAACTCATCCACCCTCATCTACTTTCTCTTATGCGTTTTCTTTTTCCATATTTTTCTCTGTATTTGTTCTTTGATTGTCATTTAGTCTTAACTTCGTATCTGTTTACCTGTTTGATGTGTGTTCGTCCCTTGGCTGTTTATTGTAAAGCATCTTTGAGTACGAAGAAAAGTGCTATATAAGACCGATGTAATATTATTATTATTATTATTATTATTATTATTATTATTATTATTATTATTATTATTATTATTATTATTATTATTATTATCATTATTATTATTATTGTCTAGATTGGAAACAGCATAATGCAACAGTTTTTCAGATACAATTTTTATTTTTACTTTTGTTTTTTTTTATAGAATGTCCTTTGCAGTGGACAGGATTTTTTTTTTTTTAAATTTTTTTAAGTAAAGCTGTGAAACTCTTGTCCCCCGCAGAGGACAAAAATGCATTGCTGGGTCTCAGGAGTAAATGACCAAAGATGATCATTAGGTAATTGAAACTAAATGAGAGGAGAAAGAAAAAGGAAAAGGAGAGAGAGAGAGAGAGGAGGAAAATGGGGGGGTGATAAAAATAAATAAGTAAATAAATAAATGAAAAAAACAAATGAGATTAAAAGTATAATTTATCTACATTTGATGCCATCATAGCACTGTTACAACTTTTTTTTTCAGCATTAATTCTCATTATTTATATTATATTATATTATTATACAGTCTAATTTGCACTATGTAAAAAACTGTATTTGCACTACAATAATTTATATATTTACATAAACATATATTTTTGCAGACTTTATCCTGTATCCTGAAGTGCACTTACTATACAAATACTTCAATTTGCACTTTCTGTACATATTACAATATAAAACCCACTGTAAATAATAAACATATATACATATATTTTTAATAGACCGGACCCACACATCCACTCACTGTATAAAAACTCCACTTTGCACATTCTGTACAGATTCCATTGTAAATCCACTGTAACTGTGGACTGTTTGTCTATACTGTGTCCAGGTCCACATGTTCTGGGTTCATGTCGGAACCGTATGTCGTGGGCATTGTAAAAACCGAAGCTAAATTCCTTGTATGTGTTCACATACTTGGCCAAAAAAACAGATTCTGATTATTTATTTTGTATTGGGTACATGATGACCACCCCCCTTTGGGAACCCCCTGGTCTACTGCAGCTGAAGTGCAGAGTCGTCGCCCCCAGGATGCTGTAAATACTGTAAACACTGTAAACACTGCATGTAAATACTGTAAACACTGCATGTAAACACTGTAAACACTGCATGTAAACACTGTAAACACTGTAAACACTGCATGTAAACACTGTATGTAAACACTGTAAACACTGTAAACACTGCATGTAAATACTGTAAACACTGCATGTAAACACTGTAAACACTGCATGTAAACACTGTAAACACTGTAAACACTGCATGTAAACACTGTAAACACTGTAAACACTGCATGTAAATACTGTAAACACTGTAAACACTGTAAACACTGCATGTAAACACTGTAAACACTGTAAACACTGTAAACACTGCATGTAAATACTGTAAACACTGTAAACACTGCATGTAAACACTGTAAACACTGCATGTAAACACTGTAAACACTGTAAACACTGCCTGTAAACACTGTAAACACTGTAAACACTGCATGTAAACACTGTAAACACTGTAAACACTGCATGTAAACACTGTAAACACTGCATGTAAACACTGTAAACACTGTAAACACTGCCTGTAAACACTGTAAACACTGCATGTAAACACTGTAAACACTGAGTGTGCACGTTCAACGCCTGCTGCATTTGATCTTATTATCAGCTTAAGTCAGCGCAGCTTGGACCTGCAGAGCTCACCTGTGTGTTTACTCATTTACTGAGCGTCGTCTGTGCTGCTGTGAGGTGGGTTTGAGGGTTAAGGTGAAGTCATGTGATGAGGGTCTGCAGAAACCGTCCCCTCATAAACAGGGGTGTGAGAAGATAACCGTTCTGCAATATTTCATTTCACAATACAGTATCGATATTAAAAAATACTGTGTCGATATTTTTAGGTATTTATTCAAATGCAGATATTGTGGTGGTTCATTTTTGTTTTTTTGTTTTTCTTTTTATTTCATTTATTATTATTTAATGCTCTTTTATTAACCCTTAGGGCTCTGAGCCTATTTTGGCCAGTTTTGAGTACTTCTGATTTTGCCTTTATATACTATATAAACAAATGTTTACTATACCCATATTTGGGATCTTTTTTTTCAGCACACCTTCATCTATTTCATCTGCCTATTATGTTTCCACCTTAACCTACTGTATCAACACAAAAGGACAAAAAATACACAAAAAATATAAAATCCAGTTTGAAAAATTTATACAATTTATTGCATAAATAACACGTAGACACTTAACAAACCTTTTCAAAGACTTTAAAAGTGAATATTGGTTCTGAATACTAGGTATATAAAATCAAAATTGTAATAAATTAAAACTATACTCAAATATTTGACATAAAAGCAGATCTTTACATAGGTATTTTCTACTGTTTTGTTTTTCTTTTAGATTAATATTTTATTTATTATTATTTAACACTCTTTTATTAGCCCTTAGTGGTCTGAATCTATTTTGGCCATTTTTCAGTCCTTTTGATTTTCCCTATATATGCTATATAAACAAATGTTTACTATACCCATGCTAGGTATCTTTTTTTCAGCACAACTTCATCTATCTCATCTGCCTATTATTTTATTCACTTTAACCTACTATAAAAGCAAAAGGAGAAAAAACACACAAAAAATATAAAATCCAATTTGAAAAATGTATATAATTTATTGCATAAATAACACACAGATGCTTAATGAACCTTTTCAAAGACTTTAAAAGTGAATATTGGTTCCAAATATTAGGTATATGAAATCAAAATTGTAATAAATTAAAACTATACTCAAATATTTGACATAAAAGCAGATCTTTACATAGGTGTTTTCTCTGGTTTTGTTTTTCTTTTTGGTTTATATTTTATTTATTATTATTTAACACTCTTTTATTAAATAATGTTAGTTCCTTTGTTGGGATTGAACTAAAATAATGTTATGAACTAATAGAATATGAACATTTGAACAGGATCTTAAACTGTAATGTCTGTAAAACATGATTTCAGTTTGAACACAGGAACATTTTGTGCAGATATGGTGGATTTTCATTTTCATTTTTTCTTTTTCTTTATTGTTTATATCTTATTTATTATTATTTAACACTGTTTTATTAAATAATGGTTATTTGAAGCATCCTAAAAGCACTTTTTACTGTTTTTACTGAGAGTGGCAGATGTTAGTTCCTTTGGAAACTAGGAGAATTAGAAAAAATTTGTGATATAGCATTAGATCCTATTGTGATCAAATAAAAATGTGTTTAGAATTTGTGCATATTTCTGGTGTAATTCAATTCTCCAAGGAAATAATCATTAAAAAAAAAAGAAACAAACAAAAAAATTGTCTTTTTAACAGTATAGGGTCAAAACACGGTATTCCAAATCTCTCTGACAGGACATTTTAGAGACAATTTGACAAATTAGTGTTACTAAATCACTCACATTTTTACTTTTAAATTCATTTTTGCTTTAGTTGGACCATTTGGGATTTTCCAAAACAAGGAGCTACTTTATAGTGAAATAAATGTTGGAATGGCAGTCAATTAAAGTTCGCTCTCTGATAGGACATCACTGTGTTTTGACCTTATATCATATTGTGATCCTAGTATTGTGATTTGTATCGTATCACCAAATTCTTTCCAATATTCAGCCCTGCTCATAAACAGATACGACAGAGCAGCTGAAGGAAGCGCCTCTGCTAAACAGCAGCTATTTCTTACACTCCTACAAACACACGGCCTCTATGTTTAGTCACAGTTAAACTAAGCACTTTTATGGATGATAAAACTAATGCTGGGTTTCCCTCAGCCTACATCCAGCTGTATGTAGCTGCGGTTACACACATGTTTTCATATGTTCTGCTGAGCCACAGAGCTGTTCTACTTTTTATTTAGTTAAGCCACAGTTAAAGCAATAGCAGTTTTATTTTCACTTTGCGCTGACTAGTGTACGGTGCTACAAGGAAAAAGGCTGCATTTGGAGTTTTTGTTGTTTTGTTTTTTATTTTTATGTGCAAGTTATATTTGCGCAATTTGAGGGTCAATGGAAAAGCAACTAGTGACAATATAAAAAAAGTCATATACAGCATCCAATATATGTGATGTCAGAACAAGAACAGTTAAACATGTTAAAAAAAAAAAGGGGTGGGGGTGGGGTTCTGCCTACTTACTTAATATTACTTAATATTAAAGTCATCTATAAAGGGCTGCCAAATTGAATAAAATAACTTTACATTATCTTTTAGTGCACAGGTGTCAAACATGCGGCCCAGAGGCCAAAACCGGCCCGCCAAAGGGTCCGATCTGGCCCGTGGGATGAATTTACAAAGTGTAAGTCAGGGCATCAAACTCAAAAATAATAACATAATAACCTATAAATAATGACAGCACCAATTTTTTTTTCTCTTTGATTTAGTGCAGAAAACATTAAATTATAAAAATGTTCACATTAACAAACTATCCTCTAAAATGTGAATAACCTGAAGCTAACAACCTGAAATGTCTTAAGAAAATGAAGTGCGCTTTTAACGATATCCTGCCTGTTACTAAATGTTTTGTGTCTTTGTAGATCTGACCTATAATGCATATGTATAAATGATAAGTCGAGGCAGAATATTGATAAAATTGTACCTATATTTCTTAACAAATTCCCTTTTTTTCAGGTTATTCACATCCGTTTTGTTTGGATAGTTTTTAAATGTAAATATTGGCATAATTGAATGTTATTTTTTGCAGTAAAACAATTTGGAGTTGTCATTACACTGGTCAACAACAAATTTATTGTTTAAGTTTTTTGGGCTGATTTAGGATCATTTTGGTGCTGAATCCAAAAATCACATTCATTTTGCTCAATCAGGTCAACTTTCTGAACTATGCTACATATTGGCTTTTGAACATGTTTGCTTACATTTATGGGCATTTTCACATCATATGATACAAAATTCTTTCATATTTCTTGCAATAAACAAGTTCTGAAGATTTTACTTTTCCCAATTTATGATTAATATTTTTTTTAATATTACAGGTGAATGAAATGGCTTCGACTAGAAGATCTTACAAAAATAAGCCTGACGTATTCTGCTACATCTGCGGTGAATACACCATTGTACCTAACAGGAATCCTGTCAGAAAATGATTTTTTTTTTCTCTTAAAACCTATTTTGGGTGAGAACTATATAAAAAATCAATTGATAAAGTCACAAAAATATAATCAATTTTGTGAGAAGATCAAATTTTTCAAAATCAAATTAGCAAAAAAACACCTGACCTGATTGAGAAAAACAGATGTCATTTTTGGATTTAGCGGTGCAAAATGGTCCTAATTCAGTTGAAAAAACCTAGACAACTTGCAAAAAACATTTTTTTGTAACCCAGTGTTATTTATTACCCATCATGCTTTTATTTTACTGGTCCAGCCCACTTCAGATTAAATTGGGCTGAATGTGGCCCCCGGAAGAAAATGAGTTTGACAGCCCTGTTTTAGTGAAAATTTGATTGTCTCCAAATGTAAGTGTTGCAGAATGTGTTTCAACAGAGCCTGAGGAGTCGGAAGGCGTTTGTTCTTCCAGTTGAACAGAATAAGGCGTCAGGCCAGTAGTGTCACAAACTTCAAAACAACCCTCTGTGAGTACTACAGTCCACTCCTGTTTGTTCCACACCCAACATTACTGTTACTGTCTGGACGGATCTGTCTGTTAAAAATCTTAGCATTTGGAGTTTTTGTTGAGCAAGTCTCTATTTTGATGCTTTTAGACATGTTTTTTTTTACAATGTTCATAAGAAACAACATGATCCCTCACAATAAGTCGACACATATTTACTCGCCCCAGTTGGAGTTTGTTTTTAGTTTCCTTTCTTTAGAAGGAGAAACAAAAATAGAACACACTGCCGAGCTAAGACAGGAAACGTCCTTTGTCTCACCAGTGTTGCATAATAGAGCCAAAAAAAAAAAAAAAGAGTTTATCCCATAAAGACCCAAACATCCACCTAAACCATCTACTGATCTAAACTGTTTAATACCTGTTGATCCACTAATCCTATCAATAAATGTCAATAATTGGTGCAAAACACAGTTCTTCATCTTTTCGTGGTCATCAGATATGACCCATTTGGACATTCACAGGCTCCGTAGTTACCGTGGCAACACTTACCTTCTTGAAATATGAAGAATAAACCTTGAAATATGGCATAAGAGTGAATAAATACTTCCAAAGTGAGCAGAAAATAAGCAAAATACTTGAAAAATGGGCACAAATCATTATTTCATCACATCCAGAACCCTGTATTTATTCTGTTCACCCTCAAAAACCAAAACCATCTGCTGATCTAAACTGTTTAAACCTGTTGATCCACTAATCCTATCAATACATGGAAATAAATGGTGTAAAATACAGTTCTTCATCTTTTCATGGTCATCAGATATGACCCATTTGGACGTTCAGAGGCTCTGTAGTTACCATGGAAACACCGTCATCTTCTACAGCATTGATTCACCAGTAAAACCCATGGAGTTGGATCAGTGACAGTGGATGGACACACTGGGTTTATGTTCAATGATACATAAAATGAACAAAAATAAAAACAAACAAACAAGAAAAGCACTCAGAAAGTGCAGACCTCCGCCAAGACAGATCTGCCCCCCCCTCACGATTACCACCAAAATGTAATCATTTGTTCCTTGTGCCACTATCAACATTTCCAGAAAATTTCCTGAAAATCCATCCGTAACATTTGAGTTATCTTGCTAACGGACAAACAAACAGACAAACCCCAATGAAAACATGACCTCCGCCGTTCCTTGGTGGAGGTAATAATAATAACATGAAAAATATAAGCAAAAAATGTACTAATATGAAGTAAAAAAAGTATAAACTAAGCAACAAAATTAACTAAAACAGCCAAAGGGATCAATAAAATGAAGAAAAATGAATAAAAAAAGTCAACAAAATAACAATAACATGAACAGAGTAAACCACAAAATGAACAAAAACAAATAAAACTGTAAAACTACAGACCTCCGCTGACGCAGATCAGTTCCCCCCCAATCACCACCAAAATTCCTTGTGCCAGTATCAACATTTCCTGAAATTTTCATCCAAATCCGTCCATAACTTTTTGAGTTATCTTGCACACAGACAGACAAACAAACCAACGCTGGCAAAAACATAACCTCCTTGGCAGAGGGAATAACAACTAAAACGAATAAAAATGACTTAGACTGTTTATTATGTTTTAGAGTGAAAAAAGTAAAATTACATCAAGAAAATGTTTACATCTACAAACTATCCTTTAAAAAATGTGAATAACGTAATCAACTATGAACAAACTAAAATGTATTTAAAAAAATAAGTGCAATTTTAACAATATTCTGCCTCAGTCACAGTGGAACACAATGAACATCTGACAGATAAACAGAACCACAGTGCTTCAGTTTCACACTCAGTTTGTCTGCTATGGATTAGGATTGTCTCTGTCAACTCACCATAGATTTTTATTTGTACATTTTTTTTTAAAATCAATTTCTAGAAATTCCAGGTGACCCAACAGTTGAAACACAGTGCTTCAGTGTGAGAACAGGTGTTTGCACATCTGTAGTAAATGCTGCTTGGACATGATTGACTGTCCAGTTGAGCGTAGCCGTTAGCTGCGCAGTAAACAACGCTGCCTCAGGCCACAGCTCCACTTATAGCTCCGCTGTGGCCAAAGAGGTCTGCGGTTTAAGGTCCAAGAAAATGACAGGAATGTCTTTGACCTGGTGCCTGGCCTGAAATAAAACACCTTCCTCCTTATGATCCTCTACTGTCTGCCTAAGTGGACACAGTGCAGACGGAAAAGGGATTTCTAACGAATGTCATCAACGCCCATTTATCAGACTATTGTCCTATAAACGATTTCACCATCTTCGATTACAGGGGTGTCAAAGCCATGTTCTTTCAGGGGCCACATTCAGTCCAACAGGATTTCAATGTGTGTATTATTGTCATGAACTGGACAGAGTATATGTTTGATAAGTATATTACTGCTAAGAAATGGACAGTTTATTTTTGTGTGTTATTGTTACGAAATGGACAGAGTTTACTTTTGTTTTTTTACTATGCGTATAATTGTTGTGAAATGGACAGAGTTTAGTTTTGTTTTTTAATATGTGTATTATTGTTATGAAATGGACAGAGTATTTTTTTTTAAAATATGTATTATTGTTATGAAATGGACAGAGTTTACTTTTGTTTTTAATATGTGTATTATTGTTATGAAATGGACAGAGTTTATTTTTGTTTTTAATATGTGTATTATTGTTATGAAATGGACAAAGTTTATTTTTGTTTTTAATATATGTATTATTGTTATGAAATGGACAGAGTTTATTTTTGTTTTTAATATGTGTATTATTGTTATGAAATGGACAGTTTATTTTTGTTTTTAATATGTGTATTATTGTTATGAAATGGACAGAGTTTATTTTTGATAAGTATATTACTGCTACAAAAAATGGACAGCTTATTTTTCTGTATTATTGTTATGAAATGGACAGAGTTTATTGTTGTTTTTTAATATGTGTATTATTGTTTCTGATTTTCTGATTACAACTAACAGATCACAATGGATCTACAAACACACAAAACATTTAGTAACAGACTGAATATTGTTAAAATTACACTTTTCTTAAGACATTTCAGGTTGTTCATATTTGTTCAGGTTATTCACATTTTTGATCAAAGGATAGTTTGTAAATGTAAATATTTTCATGTTATTTTACTATTTTACACTAAAACAAAGCGAAAAAATTTGCCCTTGTCATTATTTATAAATTGTTATTATTTTACTTAGAGCTGCAACCGATTAATCGACTCAAAATGATCCAAAAAAATCATTCAACCACATCATCATTCTCCAGAACCAAAGCTTTGTTTTCTTCATTTCTCTGCTGTTAAACTTTGGTTCCACTGTTGTGTTTCACACGGACGCTTTTTGTGACGCACAAAGAAGCTTCAATTCAGGAAAAGTGCAATAGAATATTTCTCTTCAATCAATACGAGTCGATTAATCGAATCATGAATTTTTGCATTCGCTTCAAACACCAAATCGATTAATCGGTTGCAGCTCTAATTTTACTGGTTTTACCCACTTCAGATCACATTCGTCTGTATGTGGAACCTAAGCTAAAATGGTTTTGACGTCCTTGGTTGTTAATATCTTCAGTGAAATTTTTGCATTTGATAAATTCCTCCCACAGGTCGGACTGGACCCTGTGGTGGGCCAGTTTTGGTCCACGGGCCGTATGTTTGTGCTCTGTTATTTCACATTCTTCCCTCCTGTGTAACATGGTATGCTTTCCTGCTGTCAGTTAAACATTTCACTGGTGTCTTTTGACTTCAGAAGCCTGTTGAGGCCGTGACAGCTCCTTCGGTGCGTGTCAAGACATGTTTCACAAGCCACTGAGCTCCGTCAGCCGACCGCCGCATCGAGGTGGGGGCGGGGGCGGGGGCGGGGGCGGGGCTACGCACGAGGAGCGGCGTATAGAAAAGAGCTTCTGTTCTATCAAGATCTATGTTCAAACACACACGGTTTAAGCTAGAGTCAGCAGGAAATACTGTGGCGAAATCAAAGAGCTAAAATCCCCCAGAAAGCCGCCTGTGTGACGTTAAAGAGGGAGGAAGTCTTTTCAGTCATTTCCTTACACTGTCTTTTTTCTCTCTCTCTTTCTACAGTCGATAACAAATCACACACAAACACATTATATAGAAACAGCCACTGAATTCATTCTGTTTATACGTCCACATTGTTCTGTTTAACTCGTTTTTGCAGTGTAACAAACACTAGTGACATGGCACTTTATTTACTTATTTTAGTTATTTATCCTATTTCTTTGCTCTATTTATTATTATTGTGACTTCAAATTTTTAAATTTTATGTTCTTATCCTGGTTTTTATTCCAGACTGTTTTTATCTTCTCTGGGTTTTTATTGTGTTTTACTGCATCTTGTTTTTATTTATTTGATCTTATTTATTTATTTTATTCTTTTACTTATCCATGCTGCTATACTGATGAGTGATGGAACACTGAGCACTTTTTGTCCTGTCTGGACACTCCATCGAGTACCTGCCTAACAGGTTCAATGTATGTTTTGTTGTAATGCCAAAAGCAATCACTATGTCTGCAAAACAAATCTACCCGCGGGTACAAATAAAGTAACCTTGAACTTTGAACCACTAGAGCAGAGGTCTCAAACATGGGTCCAGTTCGACCCCTGGGATGAATGTGGGAAATGCAACAACTACACTGAAGATATGAATCATTTTAGTTCAGGTTCCACATACACACCAATTTACTCTCCACTGGGTCAAATCAGTAAAATACTATCATAATAACCTATAAATACTCACAACTCCACATTTCTCTCTTTTTAAATGTAAACATTTTCATGTCATTTTACTGTATTTACACTAAAACAAACTAACATTTCACAAAAATCCAAATAACCCAAACAAATATGAACATTTTGAAATGTCTGAAGTGAAAGTTTAACAATATTCCACCTGTTATTAAATGTTTTGTGTATTTGTAGATCCACTGTGATCTGTAAGTTGTAATGTACATACTGTATGTAAATGATAAACTGAGACAGAATATTGTTAAAATTGCACTTTTGTTCATGTTATCCACATTGTTTTAAAGAATAGTTGGTAGATGTAAACATTTTCATCGCATAATTTTACTTTTTCCGCTCTATAACATAGATAAAAGTTTGAGGTTGACATTATTTCTATATTATTTTATTATTTCACTGGTCCGGCCCACTGCAGATCAAATTTGGCTGAATGTGGAATTGAATTAAAATGAGTTTGACCCCCCTGCACTAGACCTTCTACAGTGGGCTACAGACCTTATACCAGCGCTGTCAGACTCATTTTGGTTCAGGTTCCACATTCAGCCCAATTTGAGTTCAAGCAGGCCGGACCAGTAAAATAATGACATACTAACTTATAAATAATGACAAATCCAAGTTTTTCTCTTTGCTTTAGTACAAAAAAAGCCCATTAAATTTTGAAAATATTTCCATTTTACAAAAATGATCTGTATAACCTGAAAAAACAAAAACAAAAACGCAATTTCATTAGAAGAATTTGTGCTGTTTTAACAATATTATGCCTCGACTTATTATTTATACGTGTGCATTACACACAAAGTTACACAAATATTTGGTAATGGGCAGAATATTGTTAATATTTTTGGAATTTGAAACTAAAATAAGAACATTTTCTACAATATTACATCTGAGCTTATTATTGACACAACTTACGGATCACAGTGGATCAAATACACAAAACACTGAGGAACAGATAGAATATTGGTACAACTGCACATTTCAGGTTGGTCATATTTGTTTTGATTTATGTATTTATTTGCATTTTATTGTGAAAGGATAGTTTTGTAAATGTAAATATTTTCATGGTGTAATGTTATTTTTTTCACTTGCATTTTTTTATCATAATTTTTCATGAAGAAAATTTGTAGTTGTCATTATTTATAGGTTATTACCTCCACCAGGAGGGATTGTGATCACTTTGCTTTGTGTGTTTGTTTGTTTGTTTTTTAGCAACTTTACAGGAAAACTATTCCACCCACCTTTCCCAAATCTTCCCCACAGATAGGCCTAGGCCCTGGGACCAACCCATTACATTTTGGGCCAAGTAGGCCAAAGTTCAAGGTCACAGCAAGGTCACAAAATCTACAATTTTCCTATCTCTTATCATTGAGCAATTATCGAAAATCCATAAAAAATTCAAAATGACTCCGATTAGCCTCCAATTTGATCCACCTGTAGCTTAGAATGATATCTTGTATCTGGCAAAAAAATTGTCCACATCCACTGTGGAATGTGGACTCTGTGGACATTTACATTTAACATTGAAAATCCCATTTATGACACATTTTTCATTAGAACTCAACAAATGTTGATTGGCATTTAATCTAATTGGACAGACACATGACTGGTACCAAGCTTCAACTTTTTCTGCTGTATGAAACAACCTGGAAACTGTTGAATTTAAACAGAAATAGTCGATCCACACATGCACACTGTTCAGGGTGCTTGGCAGAGGTTTGTGTTCTCTGAACACTTGTTATGTTTTGATTTTACTTGCGATCACATTGCTCTGTGTGTGGAACCTGATCTAAAACCATTTGGACCACCTTGACTGTTAACATCTTCAGTGTAATTTTTGCACTTTCATCCTTGGGGCCGGACTGGAACCTTTTGCAGGCTGGACTTGACCTCTGGGATGCATGTTTGACACTCCTGCCTTATAGTCTTAGATGAAGAGGCTGTCAAGTGTTAACCACCGCCGCTGACTGCGAAGCCACAAGGGAAGTGCTTCAACATCAAGTTCCTCTAAAGGGTGCTCAACACTGGCTCCAATTCCTCTCAGAACTACGAGCAAAAAGGAGCTCAAAGCTAAAAAGCCGGCGTTTGAAACTAACGGGGTTTCCTTCTGGCTTCAACACCTCAACCCTTTATGGGGCAAGTGACTATTTTTGGTCATTTCTGCAAATGTTAAATACGGGGCCAATGCCACGCCTCATTGAGGTCAAGAAGCATGTTGGTTTATATAGAACTATACAGATTCAGACACTGTATGATCTCACAATAGTTGTTTTATTGCATGTGTTTACTTTTTAACAAGAGTTACTTGGATGTTTTATGGCAACAGGAGGAAGACTGTTGTCATGGCAACCAACGATGAGGTAGATGGCGATGCCCAATAACAAAGATTGCAACTAAGGTTGAAATTTGTATTTCAGACTATTTCAATGAGTTCCCTATAAAGCAGGGGTGTCAAACATGCGGCCCGGGGGCCAAAACTGGCCCGCCAAAAAGTCCAATCTGGCCCGCGGGATAAAATTGCAAAGTGCAGAAATTATACTAACGATATTAACAATCAAGGATGTCAAACTCATTGTAGTTCAGGTTCCACATACAGACCAATATAATATAAAGTAAAATAATAGCATTATAACCTATAAATAGTGACAACACCATTTTTCTAGGTTCAACTCGACTCGTTTTGCTCTTTTATTTCTATATTCACATGGGTATTTTGTTCTGTTGTTTGTATACTACAAAAGTACTATTGTGATATTGCTGGGCATAAATGTACTTTTTGAAATTGATAACACCGTTTTCTTAAATAACGGTTATTTCAAGCATCCTAAAAGCACTTTTTACTGTCTGAAAGAGGCAAATGTTTGTTTTTTTTTCATTGGGAATGCACAAAAATAATGTTATGATGTTGGATGATTCAGGGACTGAACACGATGGATTCTTTTCACAATAGAGTCCAAACATTTAAGCAGGATATTAAACTGTAATGTCTGTAAAACATTATTTATTTATTTATTTATTTGTGTGTTTTTTTTGTACTGGTAAAGTTGCATGTTAAAACTTTATTCATCCAAATGCTGCACTATAAGTTTTTCCAGAAAATAATCTTTTAAAAAAAAGGAACAAATCAAAAAATATCGCCGTGTTAACAGTATCATGATATATCGTGATATATCATATTGTGATCCTAGTATTGTGATTTGTATTGTATCACCAGATTCTTGTCAGTACACACCCCTTCTAAGGACCTGGTAGACGTTACTCCCTTGCTGTGATGATGACAACTGTAAGAACCAACTGTTCCACATAATGGAGACGAAGGCTGTGAATGAAGACTAATCACATCCAGAAAAGCTCACTCACCTTGATTGGCTCAGTGCTGAACTGGATCTTCCTATTGCTTGGTGGAGGCTCCTCTTCCTCAGGTAGGCCTGGGATCTCTGAGCAGCTGGTCTCCGGATGGTACTCTTCCTCTTCGTCCTCATCCTCCTCATCATCCAACTGACTGCCCCCAGAATCCTCCTCCCCGATCCCACTGTATGCGCTGATATCCACCAGATCCCCCTCAGAGTAATCCTCCTTCCTTGAGCCATCGTCATCATTCTCCTCCTCTTCCTCCCCCTTCCTCTCATAGTCCAGTCCTTTCTCCTCGGAGGAGGGAGAGGAAGACGGAGGCTCTTTTTCTCCATTTTCCAGGGAGGCGTGAACCTCAGCTTGAACAAGTCTAGCTCCAGCTTCGGACCCCACTGCGGACTGATCCTGTCCTTCCTGATCCAAAGAAACTGCTGTATTCGAACACGGGCCCTCAGAAGCTGTCTGGTCCTCCAACTCTGGTTTGGCCTCTGAAGGAGAAGAGGAGGAAGTCACAACCACTGAGGAAGATGAGGAGTTGGAAGAGTTGGAGTGTCCATCTCCCGACTGTCCGGACATGTCTTTGTCCTCACTCGTCAGGACTCCTCCTATGCTCCCAGGTGGAGAACTTGTCTCTTTTGGTGGCTCTGCTGCTTGATTGGCTGTAACTCCTGTTGTCGCCTCCTCTTGGCCGTCCTTTCCTGGAGGGACCACAGTGGCCTGAGAGAGACAAAGACAGAGACAATAATCCAAATTAATAGTGCTTCTTTCCCTCGTACTTTGGCAGTACCTACAGTATGATTTAAGTTAAGTGTATTTTATTCACCTTCCTCAGTGTGGCCTCTGTCCTGGCAGGAGGTTTGGGTTTTGGTGCTAGGGCGGGGCCTGACCGACGGTTCTGGAGGTAGACATTGTTTTGTAGTTCACCTTTCTCAAACACTGCACTGAGCTGGCTCACCGTGGGGCTAACAGCCTCACCAGGCCCGATTACACCTGCAGGAGCCGGAATAGAAGCTGGAACAGGAGCAGGGGCCGGGGTGGGGGCAGGGACGGGGGCAGGGGCAGGGGCAACGGCGGGGGTGGGGGCAGCGACAGGGGCGGGGGCGGAGGAAGGGGCAGCGGCAGGAGGGTCATCCAGCCGGTCCAGAGCTTCAGTGGAGCCATTGAAACGAGCCACGACATCCAGGCGCCCATCCTGGAAACCAGACGCCCGCTCCTTCTTTAGCAGGATCCGGTTTGTCGCCGCTTGCTTCTCCTAGGAGATCATTGAAATTTCAAATTACAACAAAAACGGTACGAAGTAAGAAAGACTGATTCAAAACAATAATCAAACAAACTGACTAATAAATTTAAAGTATGGTCTACTGACCTGCAGAGTCCGCTGTTCAAAGATCCTCCTGGTCTCCTGGAGCTTGGAGAAGCCTCCACCTTCCAAGCCAACTTTGGAATCAAATCGGTTGACCCTCTCTGACACTGTGCCCCCAAGTTTAAGAAGAGCACTGTGGTCGACATTCTCATTGAGACTTGATGCTCTTGGCAGAGATAATTTCACCACCTGGTCTTTAACTGGCAAAGACATGAAGATCAGTGGAAAGCAGGGCCGTTAGCTGGTAAGAATCTGCTGATACCATACATATGATAGAGCCGTTATCATTCAATTTACTGTGATTTTTGTAATATGTTCATGAATCTCTGGAGCAGGGGTCGGCAACCTGCGTCTCCAGAACCTCATGCGTCTCTTCATCCTCCTTGTAGAGGCTCCTCCCTTTACTGCGGTCAAGCCAGCCGCCATTCTCCTCTGCACGGTCAATCCAGCCGCTAGCATTTTTGTTGTGTGCTACTCATTCGACAATTACGGTAGATGAGCTGCATGGAGCAAATGTGCCTTCCGGACAACCAAAGTAAGGGTTCATTTATGCTCTACGCTAAAGACGCAGACGGACGGAAGGTTCTGTCCATCCTTTGTATATTACTCATGTAATTCTGTCTGTTTTCCAAGGGCTTGGACCCAGACAGAATATGGAGCAGTACAACTGGGAACTGTGGAGGCAGTGTTGAGTTTGGAAGAGAATCATTTCTATAAATAGCGATACTTTTCATGGAGCGACTGTATGAGTATGAGTACTGTGTACTTTTGGAGTAATCCTACAACAGATTTCCTTCCAAGCTACAAAAGTGTGTTTTTTCATCTGAAATGGGCTTTAGACTAAATTCAATGATGACTAAAATTATTTTTTCCAATAAGTACCTCATGAATTTGGTATATTTGGTATTAGTACTTCATATACTATTAGCACAAATACTATGAACTACTTTTACTGTGTACTTTTGGAGTAATCATACTCAAAAATCCCTTCCAAGCTCCAAAAGTGTTTTTTCATCTGAAATAGGATTTAAGACTGAATTCAATGATGAATACAATTATTTTTTCCAATAAGTACCTCGTGAATTTGGTATTTTTGGTATTAGTACTTAATATACTATTAGCACAAATACTATGAACTACTTTTACTGTGTACTTTTAGAGTAATCATACTCCAGAATCCATTCCACACTGCACTTCTGTGTTGTATTCAGTGGTTGTAACAGATAAAATGTAAAAAAAGATTAAAACTTTTAAAAGTTTCTAAGCTCTGTTATTTTTTGTGGCTCCAGACTTTTTTTTTTTTTTTTTTTTTGCGGAAGAGGGGACAGAATGGCTCTGACTGATGATATAGGTTGCAGACCCCTGCTCTAGAGGAAGCTCAAAGGTCAAGTTCACAAAACATCTGTTAGCAATAACTGATGGTACCTGAGAACTGCATGAACACATTATGATACAAAGATACTAGAAGAAGAAGAAGAAGAAGAAGAAGGCGGCTCAGGTTTGTACTACGTTCTGCTGTTTGTCAGATGTTGGTCATGTTCTAACTTACCTATCATTTTAGCGCCATCTTCCTCGTCACCAGGCGACTGCATCTGCATGAACATGTTCTTGATACGGTGAACGTTTGATCCATACTTCCGGCCCCTCCCGGTCGGGCGGGGCAAGAGAGCAGGCTTCGAGTCAGGATCCACACCCCTGTTGGCGGCATTGTTGAGGTGGTCAGTCGCCTTCTTCAGCGCCGCAAGCCCTGCCTCGTAGGCGTTGCGATGGGGGGAGGGGCTCCGCAGACTGGAATTCCCGCTGCTCCCTCCACCGCTCCCACTGGAGGCGCCGTTGCCTCCCGTGGCCGTAGGGGGTTCGGTTTTCATCATGTTTGGTCAATCAAATGCCCCCTGGTGAACAGCAGGTTAGCAGGGATGAGGACGGCAGCATCCTGGAGCTGTTTGGCATTCACCTCCTACAGGGAAACAGAAAAATGAAGTATGAAAATGATTATCTGTGAATGCACCTGCGCATTACTGTCACCTGTTGGACAGTGTTTATCTTGGGGCTCTGATTGATTGATTGATTGATAGATATATTTATTTCGAATATGAATGTTTAAACAGAAGAAAATAAATAAACAAAACACTTAAACATAAGACATAAGTCATATAATACATATTCGACTAGAGAAGCACTCAGAGAGCGCAGACCTCCGCCAAGGCAGCTCAGTCCCACCCCCCATCTTCACCAAAATTTAAATATTTGTTCCTTGTGCCAGTATCAACATTTCCTGAAAATTTCATGAAAATCTGTCCATAACTTTTTGACTTATCTTGTTAACAGACAAACAAACAAACAGAGAGCCGTTACACTTGGCAGAGGTAATAACGAAAGACATTTTATAGTAAGAAAAACCCAAAAATATCCCCCTTTTCAAGCACCCACAGTCTCACACAGAACAGGTCTACATGATAAGCACACTGATCCACAGTCTCACTCACATACACAAAATAAAATGAAAAATGTGTGGTAAATGGGATTTTCAGTGTTAAATGTAAATGTCCACAGAGTCCACATTCCACAGTGGATGTGGACAATTTAGTGCCAGATACAAGATATTGTTCTAAACTACGGGTGGATTAAATTGGAGGCTAATCAGAGTCGTTTGGAATTTTTTTATGAATTTTCGAAAATTGCTCAATGATGACAGATAGGAAAACTGTAGATGTTGTGACCTTGCTGTGACCTTGAACTTTGGCCTACTGGGACCAAAATTGAATGGGTTGGTCCCAGGGCCTAGGCCTATCTGTGGGTACAGTTTGGTAAAGATGGTTGGAATAGTTTTCCCGTAAAGTTGCTAACAAACAAACAAACAAACATACAAAGCAAAGTGATCACAATACCTCCTGGCAGAGGTAATAAGGAGTGAGAAGAAGTACAACTTATAAACTTATAATTAGTAATAATAATATTAATAACCTTCCTAGTCTAAGCATGTCTGACATTCGTTACAAACTGCACTTCTCTCACGCATCACTGTGTTTCTACAGTAAACTGCGTCAGTCACTGGTACATTCTAATTTACACAGCAGTTTTGGGGAAACGTCCTTCTTATTTCTGTTCACTGTTAACCTGGGATCATAGAAGTTCCAATTTCCACTCGATGAACACTTTGAAACTGTTTGTTCCACAAATAAGGACTGAATTAGGACAAAAATCTTTGACGTTTTCAGCTCCTGGAACCAGCTACAGCCTGAGCTTCATCTACAAACACTGATTCCTTTGACTGATTTTAAAGAGCGCACAAAAACCCTGGAATCGAGGCTTGCATACGGTTAGTAATAACGTTTAAATTCTAATTATCATGATAACCGTGTTTGATTACCGCACTTTTTAGGGAAAAAAACGCCTATGTAAAGATCTGCTTTTATGTCAAATATTTGAGTATAGTTTTAATTTATTACAGTTTTAATTTTATATACCTAATACTTGGAACCAATATTCAATTTTAAAGTCTTTGAAAAGGTTCGTTTAGCATCTTTGTGTTATTTATGCAATAAATTATATACATTTATCAAATCACATTTTATATTTTTTTTTGTGTGTTTTTTGTCCTTTTATGTTGTTATAGTAGGTTAAAGTGAAAAAATAATAGGCACTTGATATAAATGAAGTTGTACTGAAATAAAAAAATCCCAAACATGGGTATAGTAAACATTTGTTTATATAGTATATAAAGGCAAAATCAAAAGGACTGAAAAACAGACAAAATAGGCTCAGACCACTAAGGGTTAATATTTGAATGTTTCTGCAACAGAAGGGACATTGTGCCAATTATTGTATTTGGGTTTTTTTTTTTGTTTGTTTTTTTTGAAAATACAACTTGGTTAAATTATTCCAGTGTATGTATTAGTACTTTTTGAACATTTTGAGCACAATTTCAATAATACCGAGATAATAATGATAATCGTGATAATTTTGGTCACAATAACCGTGATATAAAATTTTCATATGGTTACATCCCTAGTTTCCACTGATTGTATATGTTTTTTCTGTGTTTGCAGATGCTTTTATTATTGTAAAACTGGAATTATGGGACTGGATCACTGCCGTCTTGGCCAGGTCTCCCTTGAAAAAGAGATCCCCAACTCTATGGGACCAATGTGGTTAAAGGTTACAAAAAAAAAAAAAAAAAAAAAAATTATGTTCATTACTTTAATGATGAACTCACTAATGATGTGTGACTAATCAATGGAAAATTAACCCATAAAGACCCAGTGCTACTTTAGCGTCAGTTCCCAGAAGATTTTTTTCTATATATTTAACCTTTACTACATGATTTAACACCATTTATTATGAAATAATCCTCCGTATTTTGCATTTTTCCAGTAAAAATCAGGTATTTTCCTATATTTAATTCACTGATCATGTAGATGTTCATTAAAGCTCAGATTAAAGTTGAGGCTTATTATATCAGAAACAGAGAAAACTGAAGAAAAAGTGACTTTTTCAGTAAAATATAACATAAACCCAGTGTGTCCATCCACTGTCATCGATCCAACTCCATGGGTTTTACTGGTGAATCAATGTTGTAGAAGATGACGGTGTTTCCATGGTAACTACGGAGCCTCTGAAAGTCCAAATACGTCATATCTGATGACCATGAAAAGATGAAGAACTGTATTTTACACCAATTATTGACATGTATTGATAGGATTAGTGGATCAGCAAGTATTAAACATTATAAATCTGTGGATTGTTTTAGTTTCTGGTGGATATTTAGGTCTTTGAGGGTTAAATGAATAACAATGCTATTAAATTTACAAGAAGAATTTTTGCTTTTGAACAAAACAAGATCATTTCCCTCGTAAAATAAACAAAAATGCACAAAATCAGCTGTTTAGATGGAAGGAATGTGTGATTTTGACAATGATATAATCTGAAAAAGCCACCAAACTACTGATCAAAATGAGATTTATTGAGAATAGGACTTTCCTTTAAAATCAATTACATGTAAATAAAAAGAAAAATTTACTTTTTCTGCAAAATATACCATTAACTGAACATAAACCCAGTGTGTCCATCCACTGTCACTGATCCAACTCCATGGGTTTTACTGGTGAATCAATCTTTACATTTTTTATTTATTTTATTCCTTTTTTTTTCATGTTATGTATTATTTTATACATCTTTTATTCGCTTTTATTTATTTTTGTTCATTTTCTTACCCGTTTCTACATTTTTTTCTTTTTTTTTTTTTTCAGTTTGTAGCCTGTTTTATTGATGTTACTTATTATTTGGTTGATTTATTATTAATTTCTGTTCATTTTCTTCATTAATTTGGCTTTTTGTTCATTTTGTTGCTTATTTTATTTTTGTCAGTTTTTTGCCTATTTTTTCCACATTATTTATTATTTTGTAGATTTTTTAATTCATTTTTGTTATCCACTTCTCCAGTGTCATTGATCCAACTCCATGGGTTTTACTGGTGAATCAATGTTGTAGAAGATGACAGCGCTTCCATGGTAACTATGAAGCCTCTGAACGTCCAAATGGCTCATATCTGATGACCATGAAAAGATGAAGAACTGTATTTTACACCAATTTTTGACATGTATTGATAGGATGAGTGGATCAACAGGTATGAAACAGTTCAGATCAGTAGATGGTTTAGGTTAAAGGAGGACGTTTGGGTCTTTATGGGTTAAACGAAGGGAATTCATTTCAAGCTTCTACAGAAATAATAGTGGTTTTTATTATTTGTCAATGATATGAATGAACATGAATATAAATATGAGATAAATGATAGAATAACTTTTGGATGAATTTGTTGGAATATCTCAACTTCGATCTCAACTACCTCAAATGTTCCTCTTTGTAAATTCCGTGGCATTCCTCCATTCAGATTTTATCTTTTACTCTCTTTCTTCACAAGTGAATGAGAAAAAACTAATGAGACTTCAAAGAACCGCATCTTGTTCGTTTGTGCCGTTTCAGAAGGGCCACATGCTGCTCGCCGAGCTGTCAAAATAATCCAATTAAAACGATGACGCACTGTGACCTCACATGTTGTGTGTCTTTGTGCTGCTGTTCTCGTTTGCCAAAGTCGCTGCGACAAAGTCGGAGTGTGTGAACGCAGAACACTCCCCTGCTCCCCAGATATCAAACTGTTTTCTCATGATCACAATCTAATTTACTGGCTGATTGCGTTTGCAGTGTGAGCTTGTCAGATCTGTGCGCCACTAATGTGATGTTTTCATCAGAGCTCATCTCTGCTTCTGTTTCTTATGTGGCCGACAGACGACTGGAACCACAAAGCTGTGAAATACACACACATGTTAATCAACACAAATCCTGTGGTGCACACTGAAACTTGGCAAAAACGAAGCTCCAAAATATGGATATAATTCTAAAAAAAAAATCACTCTATATTAACACCTAACTTTAACTAGGGCTGCACGATATTTGGAAAAAAACTGACACTGCGATTTTTTTAACCCTGCGATATACACTCAAGGAAAAAAGAAACGCACCATTTTCATTTTCTCGATTTTTTCATAAATATGACAGTTATTGCAAAATTGCAAACTACAATGAGTTCAGTACTATTCTGAGTCCAAGTGAAATGATTGTTTTCCTGGTTCCGGTTGATTGATTTGGATTACCAATTAGAACTGTATTTGTGTATTCCTCACCCATGTCTGCTCAGGAGTCAAACTCACAGATGAATTAGACCTCTCCTCATTTGTGTACAACCATTCCCTTTAAAAAGACACCAAAATGGAGCACAAACACATTTGTCCGCAATGACACCACTACTGCAACCGGAGAGAGATCGGGCCATTGGCATGCTTCAAGCTGGATGGAGCCAGGGTGCCGATTGGCATGGTCCTGTGCAGCGGTTGTAACAGGCGGTCGACCAGATCTGGGACAGTCGTTGGAGGAGCCGGTGGTGTGGTAACGTTCAGAAAGGCGTCCAACGGTAGAGTGGTGGAGTCCAAACAGCCTGGCTACGGCCCGTCTGCTCCGTCCAGTTTGAATCATGCCAGTGGCCCCATCTCTCTCCGGTTGCAGTAGTGGTGGTATTGTGGACAAATCAAGTCCAAGTCCGGCCCTTGGGATGAATTTGTGAAATGCAAAAATTACACTAATATATTAACAATCCTTTCAGTTCAGGTTCCACATTCAGAACAATTCAATCTCCAGTGGGCAGGACCAGTCAAATACTATCATAAAAACATATAAATAATGACAACTCCAAATGTTTCTCTTTGTAAATGTAAATATTTTCACGTATTTACACTAAAACAAAGTATAATTTTGCAAAAAAAAAAAAAAGAATAACCTGAAATGTCTTAAAGCTCTACCGTATGATGTGGCATTTTTACACTTTTCTTTTGTCATCTTAAAATGCTCCTAATAAGCATGTGTCAAACTAAAATATAAAAGAAATCCACCAGGTTTTGAAACTCAAAAATGTTTAATTCTCATATAGTTCTGATAAAAGTCTAACCAATCATTTTAGTCGGTCCGAATGAAATAATTGGCCGAACTTGGCTGAGCCTCCTGTCAATCATCCATTACTGCCGTCCAGCATCCGATCCATTATCGCTCTCCGCATCTGATATGTGTCCCTCTGAATCTGACACTTCACTGGCGCTGCTTCTCCTGTCACTGACCACAGTCTACTGTCTAAGGATGTGTTTGGATAGAACTGACATGCACATGTGGAAGGGAAGAAACGGATTTATGAACAGAAACAACAACTGAGGGGCACAAACAGGAGTCTGATGAATGAAGGATGAGATAAAAGTCCGGAAGTCTGGTGAACTGGACTGAACAGGTCTGCAGGAAGCTCAGCTTTTATGACCGCAGTACCGATTCAGGTACATGTACATGGTGTCACACTGTGTAAGATTATGTAAGATGATAAATGTATGGACTATGAAACCTCAAATGTCCACAGAAAATTCGCGGAGGCCGCGTGTTCACAGTGTGCGTGCTGGGCACCTCATCAGCTGAAGACGCTGACCCAGCGCTGCACAGACCAGACCCTTAACTACATGGTCTACTGATGGAACAGGGCCCACGGCAGATGAATGATGTATCTGATTACTGAGGGCGGGGTCCGCGGACACGCCAAAGCGGACCGGACCTCCACTTCCACCTTCGCTTCCATCACGCGCATCAGGTAAGAGAAGGGGAGCATCAGAGCGCAACAACACTGAGGGATTTACATGCAGTTCTATCAGGCTGCCCTCCGCGTCGAAATCCTAGCGGAAGGGGTACCCCCTGCGTCAAACGGGGCTCTGACTATGCGTCCATTTCTGACGACTTGGGATGAGCGGGCTTACTTATGTTCAAACTTTTACCAAGTGCTGTGAGAAGTGCCACATCGGTAGGTATAGCTTTAAGAGAAGTAAGTAAAATTTGAACAATTTTCTGTTTGTTATTAAATGTTTTGTGTATTTGTAGATCCACTGCGATCTGTAAGTTCTAATGTATGTCTTTTTTCGCTCTAAAACATGGAGAAAAGTTTGGAGTTGACATTATTTATATATATTATTATGTTATTATTTTACTGGTCCGGCCCACTGCAGATCAAATTTAGCTGAATGTGGAACTGAACTAACATGAGTTTGACAGCCCTGTGCTAGGATAACACATCATTAGCATGTTTACATAGATATCATACCTGTCTAATGTACAGTCGACTTTACTAAAGCATCACAGTCTGCTTTGAATGAAACATTATATATTCTGTATGTTCTATCTGCACTCTTCTGTTTTACTTTATTTTAATTGATTACGTATGTTTTATTGATTATGTTTTAATTGTGTGCTTTTAACCCATCTCTTTTCCATTTTTATAAAACACTATGAATTGCCCTGTGTATGAATTGTGCTATACTACTAAATTTGCCTTGCCTATATTATATATATCATATTATTATTTGCAATTATTAGTTTGCTTAGTTGTTTTTAGATATGCTTATCTAGACTCCCTTTTCAGATGTTTTTAGACTTGTTACAGTTTGTTAGATATGCTTCTTTATATTTATATAGGCTCCTTATTTAAAGTTATATTATTGTTATAGTTCTTTGCTTCGATTGTAGATGCTCGCTGAAGGAGTACCTGCAAAGGAAGACTTCCATTGTATGATGTAACGTCTGGTTCACTGTGCATATGGCAAATTATTCTATTCTATTCTATTCTGGCATCAGTTTGTTCTGTTTAGGGTTGTTAATATTTTAATGTTACTACAACAGAAAGAACATTATGTGTGTTTTTTCAAAATAGAACTTGGTTAAATTATTTCAGTGTTGTGCGTAAGTACTTTTTGAATATTTTGAGCACATTTCAACAATACCGTGATAATAGTAATGATGATCATGATTATTTTGGTCATAATAACCGTGATATGAAATTTTCATGTTGTTACATCCTTAACGGCAGCTTTTGGGCAGAACAAGACCGACCTGGAACACTACTAAAACTCTTCTTTCTTCACTTGCACCATAGTTGCCCTGATAGGCGAGGAAGTAGAATTCCACGACAATTGCGTATTTCCGGTCAAAAATACAGAAGTAGTGAAAAAAGTCTATATTATGGTCATTCATGGTATGTTTTTGTAAATTTGTGTGCAGAGAAAAAAATTTAACTGATAAGTCGGGTCAGGAGCTGAAACCGTTTGGAAATAAGGCAGTGTATCGGCAAGAATCTGGTGATACGATACAAATCACAATACTAGGATCATGATGCGATATATCATGATACTGTTTAAAAGGCAGTTTTTTGTTTGTTTCTTTTTTAAAAATGATTATTTCTTTGAAGAACTGAATTACACCAGAAATCTGCACAAATACTAAACACATTTTTATTGGATCACAACAGGATCTGATGCTATATCACAAAATGTTCCTGTGTTCAAACTGAAATGATGTTTTATAGACTTTACAGTTTAAGATCCTGTTCAAATGTTCATATTCATTAGTTCAGAACGTTATTTTTGTGCAATCCCAACAAAGGAAGTAACATTATTTAATAAAAGAGTGTTTACTCTCCGGTATCCCGTCCACCAAGGCCCTTACTAAGCATCAAGTGTGCCTTTTTGGCACACTTGTGGAATAATGTCAAAAAAATTTTCATACACTTTGTTTTTAATTCTTTTACACTTTTTTCTATTTCATTACCTTGAGCTGTGAATAAAAATACCAAATACTCAATAACTGTCACATTTTTTTACCTTTAAATGCTGTGTTTGTAATGTAAACAAACCGTTTTTTGGATGCCAAAAACACAAAAAATTAATTTTTTTCAATATACTACATAAAAATTGGATCACATATCATTTTATTTTTGCAGCCTGGCATATGTCAATGATTAACAGCAACATCAATTAATTTGCATTATTATTATTTTTGGTGCTAGGTCAAATGTTCAAAAATACTAGCATCTGTCACCAAGTGTGCGTAAAATGCACACCTATAAATCAAACTATTAAATATTACATATTGATTTATTTTTCTGCTATAATTTGATTTTATTTTTGTCAATCAAGGTCAGCCCTAATCATACAGATCAAATGGAAGAAATAGTGCGTTTTAGGCACACTTGACAGATGCTAGTCTGGTCATTTTCTTTCGTTTACAATGTGCACATTTGAGTTGGTGGACAGAATTTTAAAGATCATGCAAAAATGAACAACTTTTGAATTCTAACCTTATTTAAATTGTGAAAAATAATCTAAAGTTTTTTAACACCAAGTGCAAAGTGTGCCTAAAAGGTGCACCCGGATACTGGAGGGTTAAATAAGATTAAATAAAATAGAAAAAAAACAAAAAAAAAACAAAAATGAACCTCCACAATATCTGCATTTGAATGAATACCTAAAATTATCGATACAGTACTTTTTAATATCGGTACAGTATTGTGAAATGAAATATTGCGATACACTGCAGAACCGATATTTTCTTACAGCCGTATTTGGGAACCACTGGCCTGGATGAAGGATTATAAAACCAGGGTTTAACCGTACACCAGTGGTTTTATAAGTCTGACGCCGTCTCAATCAAATGAGGACAAATGTACTAAAATCCAGTCTCAGACCGTGGGATCAGTGTGAAAATTCACAGCTGAGGTGTGAACATTCATACAGTAGTTGAACTCTGTCTCCAGCGAACCGTGAATCCTTTAATCCTACGTCTGTCCATAGGAAAAGTCATGTGACGTTGCGTGGTTTTTCCAAAGCGCCCCAAACAGAAGGAGCCAGACCGCTGTGGGAGGTCAGGCCTAACAGGACTAATGAACGGTGCGTTTAAGGACCGAGCAATGAACCGGATCAGCACCAACGCTCCGACATCGCCTACAGTTTCCAGTCGTTTTTACCTGTTCTGTGGTTCGATGTGACGTCGACATATTCAAACCGACTTTTCATCCGTCTGACATTCAGACAACGGACACGACTAAAGTAGATTTTATAGAACTGCAAAAAATATTCATACACTTGTTTAGACGAGCTTTAAAGACCCAGACGTACATCTGAGTCACAGCACATAGGAAGATGTATCTGTATTTAACCTTTTATAAAGTCATTCACTGTTAAAAAAAAAAGAAGTAAAAAAACAGGAATATTCCAGCAGCAGGGGTGCCGAAAAAATACTGGAAAATAACCATCTCATAAAAATACAGCAATTTTCCATAATTAAAATACAGTTTTTTGCCCTAACTTTACATGAGATTTTGCATATTTTTTTGACTTTGTAATGTTTAATAAAGAATATATACATGTATTAAAACAATCAAATTACCAATAAATATATACATAAATAATTTTCAGTGAGACTCAGTTGTCCAATCCACTGATAAAAACTGTATTTGGACAGTTTATCAGTGCTTATACATGTTATACATTCACAAAAATACATTTATTCAACATTTTTGTTGTGAAACCTCCTGTAATTACACAAGATATTTGTCAATTAACAAACAAGTCTGGTTCAACTGACAGAACAAATACTTCTTTTACGGTTAATTGTCAGTAATTTTATCTCGTTTTTTTTTTTTTTACAGTATTAAACTTTAAATTAACAGTTTAATCTCATAAATGGAAAAGAAATATTTGTGAAATTACGATACATTTGCAAATGTATTTTAACTGTATTTTTCTGTGAAAAAAGAAAAAAATGTCTGTAAAAATTGAAATTTTTTAGTTATTCTCAGTTACAGTTTTTTTTATGTTATTTTACATATGATGTGTAAAATCGTTCTGTTTTTGTCATTTCATTGACATTTTCCTGTATCTGAAAAATACAGGAAAAATCTGTAAAATAAACAGTGAAAATTCTGTTTAATTACAGATTTTTTTTTGGTGTTTATCTTCATTTATTCTGATATTATCCTGTGTGTTTGGAGGTTTTTCAGTGTAAATCATGTATTTTCCTATATTTAATTCACTGATCATGTAAATGTTCAGTAAAGCTCAGAGTAAATTCAAAGGTTATTATATCTAAACAGAGAGAAGTGAAGAACAGGTGTGTTTTTCAGTCCAGTCTGTCATTAACTGAACATAAACCCAGTGTGTCCGTCCACTGTCACTGATCCAACTCCATGGGTTTTACTGGGGAATCAATCTTTACATGTTTTATTCATTTTATTGCTGATTTTCTCCATGTTATTTATCATTTTGTACATTTTCTTATTCACTTACTTATATTTGCACATTTCGTCGCCCGTTTTAATTTTTTTTTTTTCTTCAATTTAGTTCAGTTTGTGGCTTATTTTGTTCTTGTTACTAAAAAATTTGTTGATCTTTTATTCATTTTTTATTTTTACTTTACTTTGGCTGTTTTTGTTCATTTTGTTTCCAATTTATCCATTTTTACTTAATTTTAGTACATTTTTTACATATTGTTTCCATGTTATTTATTATTTTCTAGGGTTTTTATTCATATTTGTTCATTTTATCCACTGTCACGTATCTGTTTGGGTCTTTATGGGTTAAACCACCCATCATGATGTTTCGTCTTGTTGTGCATTTAGTGTTTTTTAGTATTTTACTTTAAGATCTTCTTTTTTCACTATAATGCATTGAGATTCCTTTGAATGGAAAGTGCTTTATAAATGCAGTTTAATGTATTATTATTATTATTATTATTATTATTATTATTATTATTATTATCACAGAATAGTCTCTATATACTGTATTGATTGAAAGGATCAAGTATTGCTCAGACAAAAATGTATTGCTATTCCATTAAACGCTCCATGGACGACAAGTAAACTTTAGTAGTTGCATTATGTTAATATGACATTACGTTTCAGTTCACTTACACACAACCAGCAGAAATATCAAAGGAGTACATTTCAAAACCTGCATTTTTCCCTTTTACTGTAGTGAAGACGTTTAATCAGTACTTCTACTTTTACAAAAGTTTCTTCTTGTGCAACTATCTGTACTGATAGTGGAATGAGTGTGTACTTTTGCAGCCTCTGAGCTTCGCTTGTATCTTACAGTAAAATGATGATATTCATCTCCTATGAAATGGAAAAAAAAACATTGATAGACTGTGATGTTTACATCCGTTTCCATAGCAACACCAGTAAACTGAAGGTCGATAAAACCCTGAGAATATTACAGTTTTGACTGATCAAGTGCATGTTTGATCACTGATCAATCATTTCAACTATTTTTTCATGTTAAAACACGTATGCTGACTTATATTATAATAATATTACATATAGTATATAATATTCTAATATCTTTTGCATAAAACTTTATTTTAATTGTAGGTTCTGGACTGTTGGCTGAAGATGTGACTTTAATAAATGATTAATCATAAAAATAATCCACACACTGGAAAAAAAATCTAAATCTTACCAAGGGTATTTTTTCATCTCATTCTATCACTCTCTGATTGGCTCTTTGGTTTTGCTAACATACATGTGATTGGCCCTCCCCGCTGTCACTCCATCTACTTGTCAAAGGAACCTGCAGTTGGAGCGCTAACGTCAGTTTTCAATATGTTTGTATTTGTTCTGTCTGAGTCACATCAGCTAGACGGATTTAAATATCAGTGGAGTCATTTACATGTACATTTGGACGTGTGTGTGTGTGTGTGTGTGTGTGTGTGTGTGTGTGTGTGTGTGTGTGTGCTCAGTAATTAGGATGTAAAGGAGTCAAAGAAAAGAACAGTGGTCATAAGACCCTTCTGTAGGAGTCCCAGTGTAAGTTAGTTCAAGGGTCTAGAACTGTAGAGGCTCAACACAGATACTGAAGAAAAGACACTATTTAATACCACACACACACACTTTTAAAAGTTACTTTACTGATTATTTTAATGCATTTCTATGGAAGAGCAACTGTTTAAAAAACACAAAGAAAATTTGTGGGGAAAATACAATAAAACCTCTGAATCTAGATGTGATTGTATCCATATTTTTGGGAATAAATTACATGTAATAATTGAAAGTAAAAGCCTTTTTTGCTCAGCCAATAACTGGACCATCAAACTGTATGATCAGTGTATCTATAATCTGTTCATATGTCATGAATCAACATATTTATGTCAGGAGACTGTTTTTAATGTCTGTTTCTGTTTTATCTGCTGCATGTAAAGTGTCTTTGAGTTCTATGAAAAGTGTGATACAAATAAAATTCATTATTATTATTTTTATTATTATTATTATTATTATTATTATTATTATTATTGTTATTAGGAGACAGACAGTACAGAGGCAGGAGGAGGAGGAAGAGGAGAGGCTGTAAATTCCCAGTTGAGGTTCAATAATAATGCATATGTTAGTCATTAGAATAACTTTGCAGAATGCATTAAATTCTTGTGTTGTCTTTACATATTCACATATTCATTATAAACATGTCATTTACTGATTTTTTTCTGACTCAGATTGTTTACTTGTTTGATCAGCTCTACATGACGTGAAATTATGATTGTAAATGCAAAAAAAAATCAACTTTCCGGACTGCTGCCTTGGAGCACTTCAGTGTCCACACCAATGTCCAAACCAAACCTACTGCCTTGACCTCCGCCGTTACACTTGGTGGAGGTAATAAGACAGAATCACATAAAGAGGAACTTTTCACTGAGATATAAGAACTGATTTTAGACAATAGTTCCGGAAAATCTTATTTCAAGAAATCTTACAGAGATAATTTTTTTCACTTGTTCCACTGGCAGAATTTTTTGCTTGGATTAAGCAAATCTTGAATTAAATCTTGAATTAAGCAAAAAAAAAAAAAAAATCTTGAATTAGGCAAAAAAAAAAAAAATCTGCCAATGGAACAAGTGAAAATGATCTTGGTAAGATTTCTTGAAATCAGATTTTCCAGATCTATTGTCTATAAATCAGTTCTTATATCTCAATGAAAAGTTCCTCTTTAGGTGATTGTCTCATTTTAAGTGTGATGAGATATTTGGACTAGAAATGAGAAAAATACACTTGGTAAGATTTAGATTGTTGCAGTGCAGATTAATCAGAACTGCTACTGGAAGTGAAAATATAAAGAACTGAGATAAAATATGAAATTTTGTTGTAATTCCCAAATAACTGCAGGTTCATAATCCACTGAATGCTGAGTGTTCTGATCAGTACAAGGCCACTGCAGCACACGTTCTCATGAACTAAGCACAAAGGTTCCAACGCTCACAGTTAGTCCATGTTTAGCGCTGATGACGCCTGGAGAACGTATTGATTAGGTTCCGCTCTGAAAAGGTCGTTTCAACACAAACAGCTGAGCTCTGTCTTGTGACACTGTCGTACTAATAGCAGATCCACACAGACATCATGTGAACTGAAGTGACTAAATCTAATGCAAAACAAATAACCTCCAGACACACACACACACACACACACACACACTTTTCCTGTTATTGTTCAGATGAAGCCGTTACTCCTGCTCTGACTAATAAACAAAAGCCTCAAATGCATCAATGTGGGCGAAACCTGCAGCTTTACCTTTAAATTGAACAACATTTATAGATTCTATAGATTACTGGGCTCTTCTTTGCTTAGTGAATGGCACATAGTGTTGCTGCAGAAAAGACACTTTGTTCTCTTTTTCTGTAATTTAATAACAGACCTCTTCTTTATATGGACTGTATACATCAGCTGATTAACCAAGTTGTGTAAAACTGGGGCTGGATAATATAAACTCAGCTTCTTTTTACTCCTTTACAGACATCAAGTATCTAAGAGACACAAGGAAATACTTACATTTATGTCACATTTGTTTGTCTTTTTTGGTTGACTTATTTCCATATATTGGATTTTAAATTGGTCATTTCCAAGATTATTATCATTAGCGAAAACTAACAAAATGACAAAAACTGGAATTGTAAAAACATTTTTGTTAACTGAAATAAATAAAAACTATAATTAAAAGGAAAAAAATGATAACTAACTGAAACTGTATTGTGTGTTTACAAAACTAACTAAAACAGATAAAAAATTATGGATAAAAATCCCTTCGTTTTCGTCTTAGTCAATGTCGGACTGATATAAAATCGATTTATTTCCCTCAAGCAGTTTTCTCTGCTGGCACCATATGATATTTAACAGTCTGTCACTTCTGGTCCCCACTCTACCTGGAAACATGGAGACTAAAGTTGGGAGAAAGCAGCAGAGTCCTGTCTGGGATTTATTTGAATACGACGACAGAGAAGAAGAGAAAAGATATTTTTTTAAAAAACTAAAACTAAGCATTTAGAAAATAACGAAAAGTAATAAAAACTCACAAACCTGCTCTAAAAATGAATTAAAACTAACTGAATTAGAGAAAAAAAGTCAAAACTAAGTAAAAACTAAACTATAATGAAAAATCCAAAACTATAATAACCTTGGTAATTTCTTTATAGAGGTCGACCAATATGTTTTTTTTTTCTAAGGTCAATGCGGATTTTTTTAAAATTTGGTCACCTGATGGTCGATATCTACAACCAATTTTTGAGGCCGATATTGAACGCCAGTTTTTTTTTAAGCACACTGACTGTAAAATACAATTGAAACACTCAGATAATTAAGATTTTTATGCAGCGATATGAATGAAATCATTAACACACATACACATAGTACTGTTTAAACATTTACTGAACTTCAGGTGCTGCCCACACAGGTGCCTGATCAAATATCTCATCTGTTTTACTACTGATCAAACATTAGCTTTCAAAATAAAATTAAGGCAGATGGATGATATTGAAAAAAATCTCTCTCTCTATATATATATATCGGCTCGATATATCGGATGGATGATACACTGGTCTACCTCTATTTCTTTTGCCTACGTATGTTTGAAATCAATCTATCTATCTATCTATCTATCTATCTATCTATCTATCTATCTATCTATCTATCTATCTATCTATCTATCTATCTATCTATCTATCTATCTATCTATCTATCTATCTATCTATCTATCTATCTATCTATCTATCTATCTATCTCTGTCTGTGTCTGTCTGTCTGTCTAGTGAAAGGAAAACAGAATATATTAATAAAGAACATGAAAAAACTTTGCGTTGATTTTTGTCTTTACAAAAAAAGTTCAAGACCAAAGTCAAGTATATTTCTATATCACATTTAAAACAACACAAGCTGCCCAGTGATATAAGTCAAAGTACAAGATACAGTAAACTTGCAAACTAGATAAGAACATCAGAAACACAAGCAGAACATAAAACAAGTAAGTGATACACTTGTATTAAAAGCCAAATACAAATAGATGCCTTCAGTGCTTAATGTTAAAGCTAACTCATCCATCCATCCATGGGTGAAGTCAAGGGAAGGTTAACATCTGGTCAAAAAAAAAAATCAATTACAATCATCGACACCAAATTTATATTTTTGGGTAGGTAGTTACTGATATTTCCAGAAAAATGTATTTTGAAATGAGAAAAAAAAATTATGAAAAAAAAGTTTGAGTATTTTAGTGAATGTGAATGTTTGTACAGTGACCCAGTTTAGTGCCGTCATTCTGGGTTCATTTTATAAACTCTATAAATAAACTACATTTATTCAAATGCACTGATATTTGACTGTTATATTATTTATGTCATACTCTAAACACACAGTGTTTAAATTAATAAATGCATATATCTATGCAAAATGCATTTGAATATAATTTTAATATTATATTTATGTTGTAAATATTATAAATTATTGTACATGATATTGATAATTGACATAAAAAATGTTTAATTGTATATTTTCTTTTGTCGTCCATCTGTGACGCTGACATTTGTCTAAACTCTTTCTATTTAGGTTTGATCTAATATTTTTTTTTCTCTATAACCAATTATTAGATTATAAAATAGAGGGTTTAAGGTTTACACTGACTACAATGAGGAGGAAAATGTCAGAGGAACTTCACTGTGGAGAACTGTGGAATTCTGGGAAAAAAATAGAAGCACATTTTTTGTCCATCTGTGACGCAGTAGTTTTAGATATTTTTCATGTCAAAGTACTGAAACTAAATGTTTCCCTTTGAGTCTGTTTCAGATGGCATTTAGACCTTTACAATTCTGTAGAATATTTGTGTTCAACTGGTCTGGTTCAACAGTTAGGAATCAAACAGTAGTGGGCAGTCCATCTGGGACCACGCCCCTATCATGTTTTGTTTTTTACTTTAAGCTCCAAATGCATTTCTGATGCCTGGTCCCAGCCAGCGTCTTCACCTACTATTTAGAGTTGATGTTATTTAAAAAAAAAAAAAAAAAAAGTCCAAAATAGACAAAAACACTGAAGCAGTGTCTGAACTTCTGTACTTAGATACTAATTTGTAGCTAAAACACTGCAAGATCTCTTTTTTTTTTGGATTGGCTCTGTGGTAATAGACACATGAGAAAGGTAGTCCCACAGGACTGGGGACACAGATACTTAAAAACAACAACACAAACAAACAAACAAAAAACAGATGCACATAGATTTTGGCATGTTGTCCTTTTAAATACTGTATCAGTCAGTGTATCACACATCCTCACACCTAAACACATGGATTACTGACACACTGTATATGAAAGAGGTTTTCCTTAATGTTCAGATAAATGGATCCTTCTTTGAAACTGGGTTTATTTTAGAATCTGTCACTTTTCCATCTTTTTAGACCCAATAATAAAAAGGTAAATGTTGACATATTTCCACCCAGGATGGACCTAATGATGACCTCAGATAAATGCACAAAAAAAATATTATCCTCTTGCTCTGATCCATCCCATAATTGATGAATTTATAATCAAATATTGGGTCCAAAAATAAGACCCAAATATGGACATTAAATCTCCCTAGGTGTCAGTGCATTAGATGTGTAAACATGTGTGTAAATGCTCTTCTATAGACTCTAAATAAAGACACTGTGTTAAATGTGTGGATCCCAGTGGTTTTTCTAATCCACACATGTGGGTTTGTCATCAGTCTCAGTCTCATTCCAGGTTTGATGTGGAACCCATCGTGTCCACTGGTGTTGCATGCGGAACCAGCCCAGTTAAACGCATATAAATGGCGAATGAATGCAACAGTGGTCATTTTTGTGAAACCCTTTGCCTTGAATATTTACTTCAATTCCCAAAATGTACCTGAGAGAGAATAAAGAGATATTAAAAAAAAAATAGTAGCGTGTAATTTTCGTGTGGATTTTTGTATCAAATATGGTATCAAATAATATAAAAATGTGTTTTATCTGAAAAATAGTTTCTCTTTTATTTCAGTGACTATTTATTTTTTAAAATAGACCCAAAGTGCTTCCAAACCTTCTTTATAACATTCGTCTACATCTGATTTGAATTTTTAACCTCCATGTCCTGTTTTTAGGACCAGTTTCAGAGAAGCACCCATATATGTTAGTTTATGTCCATTTAGCCAATCGATTTCTAAATGTTCCACTGATAGAACCTGAACAGTGCATGTATTGTCATGTGCAGACAGTGTTTTGAAGTAGATCTGGTAGCTCTGACACTAATATTCCTTTGGAGGTAAACACATTCTCTGGCTAATTCTCGAATTTCTGTTCCGATATTTACTAAATGTCAAAAAAACAGAAGTGCGTATTGTCGGTTTTTCCATTAAATCACAAATGTGATGATTTGTTTATTTATTATCACGAGATGACACCAGAAGTCATTCCATAAACATGGCAACGAACATAAATATGGTGTTGATTTACAGATATATTCATTATTATTATATGTTACCCTTCTATCTCGTACTAAATTAAAAAAATTCTTCGCTTGTTGTAACGTCTGCCAACATCCTTTTTTTAATTCCCCTGACTGACCTGATAATTAGTTCAATTCCCGAAATGTACCTGTGAGTGAATAAAGACATATTAAAAAAAAATAGTAGTGTGTAATTTTTGTGTCCTTTTGACCGTGTTACATACAGAGTTTTGTATTAAATATAATGTAAAATAATATAAACATGTGTTTCATCTGAAAAATAGTTTCTCTTTTATTTCAGTGAGTATTTATTTTTTAAACTGACCCAAAGTGCTTCCAAACCTGCTTCATAACATTCGTCTACATCTGGTTTGAATGTTCAGCCCCTCTGTCCTGTTTTTAGGACCAGTTTCAGAGAAGAACCCAAATATTATTCAGAACATGAAAAATACTCCTTAACTGTTGCATTTAGACTGAGACTGTTTCACAGCTGAGGTTTGTTCAGGTTTAGGCACAAAAACCACTTGATTATGGTTCAGAAAATGTCCTGGTTCAGGCTAAAATACGAACATGAACATGACAAACGACAAATATAGACACAGATTTACAAAAGTCTATTGACCTGAGGTCTGGAATGGGGAGCGGACCCTGCCTTCCTTTGAATACTCTGATTACTCTTCCATATCTAAACACAGTCTGCTCCCCCTCAGGTTGATCTGGCTGAATGTTGTCGACAGATCCAGGTTTTTTCCTTTTACTTCCAGATGCATTTTAAACCTCTCTGTTTTATTACTGTCATCAGCCCTGAAAAAAAGTCACATCAGACAGTCGCTACTTTATTTATTGCCAGTCATGTCATTACTGCATATTTTCCTCATATCGTAGAGCTGCTTTGCACCTTTCCAGAAAAAAACTGAGCCAAAAAAGAGGAAACAGAGTTAAGTAACAGCCATGAAGAGTCCTGTTACAACACAAAGCCATCCTCCACAATCACTTCTGTTTTATGCACCATCCATTCACACACAGTCCACATATTTCATCCAAAGAAGAAGCCCCTCCCTTTTCACCTCCAACACCTAACACTGATAATTCTCAGCTGAAGGAAATGATTGAGTATTGATTTATAATCTATATCTATGGGGTGGGAGGGGTCTGCACAGACTACAGGACACACAACAAACAACCAAGCCTGTGGTTTTTCTAAAGGTCAGGTGTTTGGATAGTTCATGATGGTAAAAACACCACGCCTCCATTCCAACACTTGTGTATATTTAATACAGTCGAAACAAGTGTCCAGAGAACGCAAACCTCCGCCAAGCACCCTGAACGGTGTGCATGTGTGGATCGACTATGTCTGTTTAAATTCCACAGTTTCCAGGTTGTTCCATACAGCAGAAAAAGTTGAAGCTTGGTACCAGTCATGTGTATGTCAAATTAGATTAAATTCCAATCAACATTTGTTGAGTTATAATGAAAAATACGTCATTAATGGAATTTTCAATGTTAAATGTAAATGTCCACAGAGTCCACATTCCACAGTGGATGTGGACAATTTTGTGCCAGATACAAGATATCGTTCTAAGCTACAGGTGGATCAAATTGGAGGCTAATCGGAGTCATTTTGAATTTTTTATGAATTTTCAAAAATTGCTCAATGATGAGAGATAGAAAATTGTAGATGTTGTGACCTTGCTGTGACCTTGAACTTTGGCCTACTTGGCCCAAAATTTAATGGGTTGGTTCCAGGGCCTAGGCCTATCTGTGGGGAAGATTTGGTAAAGATGGTTGGAATAGTTTTCCTGTAGAGCTGCTAACAAACAAACAAACAAGAAAAGCACTCAGAGAGCGCAGACCTCCACCAAGGCAGATCAGCCCCCCCCCCCCCCCCCCACAATCATCACCACAATTTAATCATTTGTTCCTTGTGCCAGTATCAACATTTCCTGAAAATTTCACCCAAATCAATCCATAACTTTTTGAGTTATCTTGCCAACAAACAAACACACAAAGCAAAGTGATCACAATACCTCCTGGCAGAGGCAACAATCTAGAACAGGAGTGGGCAATTAATTTTCTTATGGGGGCACATGAGAAGGTTTGACAGTTGTTAAGGACCGGATCAATACACTTGCAGCTCTGCTCAATATATATCTCTATAAAAACAGTAAATGAAACAATACATTGAAAATGTGGAGCACAGAATACAACTATTTAATGAATATTCACAAAAACATTTTCGAAAATGTGCAAAACCAGCTCTACATTAACTTTACATGAAAAACAGTAAATCCATCCACCTCTGTTTGCATAGCTCAGTTCCTTTTCCTTTTATTTACCTCTGACTTCAGCGAAGAAATACTTAGAGTCCATGTCTTGTTAAAAACTCTGCATTCCAAATCAGTTTTTCTTGTTTTGGCGTTAGCTGACCAACAAACCAATCAGTGCATAAGCCTTATGCTAAGTACAGAAAGCACACACAGAAATATGCTAATTTAGCAGATTCTTCAAAATAAAAGCATTACCGTTGTATTAGTTGCATCTATTACAGTGATATATATTTGCATTGACTTTTAATTTGCCAATGACCTCATGTGGGCCAGTCAGAGTCAGCTATCGGGCCGCATGTGGCCCCCGGGCCGTACAATGCCCAGGTCTGATCTAGAAGAATCACTGCAGACTTAGGTGCAGTAAGTCCTGCAATAATCTTCTGTTCTGCAATAACAATGCAGAATTGATTCATTCATTCATTTTCTGAACCCTCTTTATCCTCACTAGGGTCACGGGGGTCGCTTGGAGCCCATCCCAGCTACTTATGGGTGAAGGCGGGGTTCACCCTGGACATGTGACCAGTTCATCGCAGGGCTGAACAGACAGAGACGAACACTCACATTCACACCTATGGGCAATACAGATCACCAGACTAACCCACCAGTGCATGTGTTTGGAAGGTGGGAGGAGGCTGGAGTACCCAGAGAGAACCCACACAGACACGGGGAGAACACACGAAGTCCACACAGGAAGGAAGTGAACCCAGGACCTTCTTGCCCAAAAATTTATTCAATATTTATCAAAATATAAATCACTATTTGTATATAGACTCGGCTCATAAGTATACATACAGTTTTCATTAATAAATACTGTTAATATTGTTCATACATATACGTACTGTCACATACTGTTAATACTGTCAACTCGTATTTTGTCCATTTTTATTACCTCCACCAAGGAGGTTATGTTTTTGCCAGGGTTTGTTTGTTTTGTTTGTTTGTTTGTTTGTTTGTTAGCAACATAACTGAGAAAATTATGGATGGATTTTGATGACATTTTCAGGAAATGTCCGAAATGGGACGAGAAACAAATGATTAGATTTTGGGAATGATCCGGATCACTGTCTGGATCCAGGAATTTTTAAAAGGATTCTTTATCATTGGGAGATAGGGATATTTTCAACATATGCATGTATAACTCCCCAATAAATGGTCAGAGTGCTTGGTTAAAAAAAAATATATATATATATACAAAATAAGTTCCCAACAGGTTCTACAAGATATTGAAGATTGATTCATCATGTGTAGCAAAAGTGATATAGTTGTCTGTCTGTTAGCAAGATAACTCAAAAAGTTATGGACGGATTTGGGTGAAGTTTTCAGGAAATGTTGATACTGGCACAAGGAACACATGATTAAATTTTGGTGGTGATTTGGGGGGGGGGACGACACTGATCTGCCTTGGTGGAGCCCTGCGCTCTCCGAGTGCTTTTCTAGTTTTTTTATTCTACTTAGCTCTATTCTTGTTATAACTGTCAGTAATTTTATCTTGTTTTATTTTTTTATTTATTTATTTATTTTTTTTACAGTATTAAGCTTTAAATTAACAGTTTAATCTCATAAATACAAAATAAATATTTGTGAGACTATGATCCATTTGCACATGTATTTTTAACTGTATTTTTCTGTGAAAAAAAAAAATCTTTAAAAAAATGGCAATTTTTTTGCTTATTCACAGTTACAGTTTTTTGGTGTTATTTTACATTTGACGTGTAAAATCACAGTCTGTTTTTGTCATTTCATTGATATTTTCCTGTATCTTAAAAATACAGGAAAAATCTGTAAAATAAACAGTGAAAATTCTGTTAAATTACAGATTTTTTTTTTACACTGAGGGGTTGGATTAAATAAGTTTATACTTCTTCCTACTCCTTTTGCCAAATTCAGACTTGTGTGTGCTTGAAGATAGATGCTGTCCATTTAAATGTTTTATTTGGTTTTGTTTTATTTTGTTTCTTTGCATGTTTGAAATAAATAAAGAAAAGAAAAAAGAAAAGAAAAAAGAAAGAAAGCTCTATTCTTATTTCTGTAGCACTGGTGTTTTGTTGCACTGACTGGAGTAACACAATGACAATACAGGTATTCTATTCTATTCTATTCTATTCTGTTCTCTTCTGTTCTCTTCTGTTCTCTCCTCTTGCTGCTCTGCCATGCTAATCTCTGCTGTGTGGACAGATGAGTAATAATTCCCTGCGTGTCCATCCACAGCATCTCTGTCTGTGTCCCTGCGTCACGCGCACTGTCCAACAGCAGACACATTATGGCAGCTACAATGCCTCCATCTATTCACACGACAATCCCTGCATGTGTTGAGGAAAGCCTCCCAGGCCTGCTCCAGTGGAAGGCTCCTTCTGGCTGCATGCTCCCTCTGCTGCTGTTGGCCACAAACAGGCTTTGTTGGCACATCTGACACATGCTACAGCCGAACTCCATTTAAAAAACACCGCATTGGACTTGGACCGGCTTCGGGTGACACTTTTTCAGACGCAATCAATAACTTTTAAGGTCGCATGTTAATCAGTCCACTGTATTGACCAATTCGGCTTCAATATATGACACAAATGAGGGTTGACTTACACTAAAACGTCCACTGTTTCCCGTGTTTTCCGTGGGTTTCCCACAGGACTCCTCAGTGCACTTCAGCTCAGACACACCAGCACACGCGCATGAAAACTGGATTTAATTCTAATAAAGTGGAGTTTAAAGCTTCCCTCACATCCCGAATTCCCCACCACACGCTGGCTGACACACTGAAGCGGTGGAAAACCCACAGGAGGTGTTTCCTTCCACGCGGCAGCAGGGACACTGAAAACAGGAGCGTTTTCTAACGGAGTTCGCGGCGGTGACGTCAACAACAACGCGGCGCGTGGACTCCGGATGTGACTTTGTTCTGTCGCGTCGCGGAACGCGTGCACGAGCCGAGATCCAGAGTCAGGGGTTCGGTGTGGGCTCGTGTCACCGGTGGGTTCGGAGGCAGGAGGACGGATGCAGCCGGGCCTCCTCCTCCTCCTCCTCCACCCTGGGCTCTGCGGTGCCTCTCCTGCTCTATCTGTCTGCTCGGTCCTCCGTGGGTCCGGAGCCCAGGACCCGGACCCAGGTGGACCCAGGCGGACCCAGGCGGACCCGGCCCACATCAGTCCTACCTTGTGTCCAGCCCCGGTGCCGTGGTCCGTCCTAGGTTCTGCTGAGCTGGACTGGGTCCATTGTCCTCCTGAGTCCGGAACGAACCAACACACTGAGCCGAGGATGGCCCCCCCCTCTGCTCCTCCCCCTCTGCTCCTCCCCCTCTCCTCCCTCCTCCTCCTCCTGCTCCTCCCTCCTTCCTCCTTCCATCACCTTCTTCTTCTCATCTGTTTTCATCCATCCTCAGTCCTTCTATTCATCCTTTTACTTCCTTTACTTTCTCTGAGACAAAACACTTTTCTTCTTCTTCTTTTTCTTCTTCTTTTTCTTCTTCTCCATCTTCTTCTCTGTCTTCTCCTTCTCCTCCTTCATCTTCTCCTTTTTCATCTTCTCCTTTTTCTTCTTCGTCTTCATCATCTTCTTCCCTTTTCTCCTTCTTCTTCCTCTTCCTTTTTCTTCTCCTCCTTCAACATCTTCTCCTTCTCCTTCTTCTTCTTCTTCTTCTTCTTCATTTTTCTCCTCCTCCTTTTTTGTCCATGGATGGAAAAAAATGTACTTTTATTTTTTTCCCAGAATTCCACAGTTCTCCACAGTGAAGTTCCTCTGACATTTTCCTCCTCAAATGTATTCAGTGTAAACCTTAAACCCTCTATTTTACAACCCAATAATCGGTTATAGAGGAAACAAATATATGATCAAACCTAAATAGAGTTTAGACAAATGTCAGCGTCACAGATGGACAACAAAAGGAAATATACAATTAAACAGTTTTTATTTCAATTATCAATATCATGTACATTTATTTATAATATCTCCAACATACAAATAATACTAACATTATATTCACATGTATTTTGCACAGATATATGTATTTATTAATTTAAACACTGTGTTTAGAATATGACATAAATAATATAACAGTCAAATCTCAGTGTATTTGAATAAATGTAGTTTATTTATAGTTTATAAAATGAACCCAGAATGACGGCACTAAACTGAGTCACTGTACAAACATTCACACTCACTAAAATACTCACTATTTTTTTTCATAAATTTTTTTCATTTCAAAATACATTTTCCTGAAAATATAAGTAATTACCTACCCAATAATATAAGTTTGGTTTAGATTATTGTAATTAAAATGTTTTTGACCAGATGTGAACCTCCCTTTGACTTCGCTCAGATGCTGTATGTTATATTCAGTCACATATAAAACTTCATACCACGTGTTCTGATGTTACATTTTAACTGTTGTTCAGGAAAGACCACTGCCAAAAAGTGACCGGAGAAAATAAAGAATACAGTGACATCTGCTGGTCAAAGCAGCTAATGTACAACCAACTGTGTAGTGGAGTTATTAGAAGGAAATAGTATTACCCCCCAAAGGGGAGGTAACAGGTACTGTTTTTGGTTCCATTTGTTTGTTTGTTTGTTTACGCTTTAGCAGCAAAACTATTGGTTGAATTCATACCAAATTGGATTTAGAATAGAATAGAATAGACTTTATTTGCCATTTGCACAGATACATAGGCAGTGTAGGTACATCAGAATTCTTGTGCGTTTCCCTGAGTCAGAAAAAGAGTTAGAAAAAGGAAAAGATATGACAAAGAAGACAGATACAAAACATAAACTCAGCTAAAACATATAAAAACAGTTATTGCACATACAAGCACAAATACACATTTGTAAAATAGAGTATTATTTAAAAATAATAATATTAAAATAATAATAATAATAAGTACTGAAAGGTAACAACAAGTTATTGCACATTCTATTATAGAATACTGGGAGGTAGAGCAGGTTCTTGCACATTCAGTTCTGTTCATGGTATTAGTTAAGTATCTGAGATAGTGTGAGGGACTCGTGTCCTGGGGTCCTGGGGTACTTCCTACCCTCCTTAATGTTTATCAATTGCCAGTGACCCTGAACAGATGAGATTACATTTTAGGAACAATAGGTCAAAGTAAAAATAATTTAGGAATTTTTAAATCTTTTTTTCTCCCATTTCCTTATAATGGGCGAAATTTCCAATGTCTATAAAAACTAGGGCTGTGTATTGGCAAGAACCTGGCGATACGATACAAATCACAATACTAGGATCATGATAGGATATATCACGATATATCATGATACTGTTAAAAGGGCCATTTTTTGTTTGTTTCTTTTTTTTTAAAAATGATTATCAGGAAGAATTGAATTACACCAGAAATCTGCACAAATACTAAACACATTTTTATTTGATCACAACATGATCTGATGCTATATCACAAATTTTCCCATGTTAAAGCTTAAATTTTGTTTTACAGACATTACAGTTTAAGATCCTGTTCAAATGTTCAGATTCTATCAGTTCAGAACATTATTTTTGTGCAATCCCAACAAAGGAACTAACATTATTTGATAAAAGAGTGTTAAATAATAATAAATAAAAGAAAAACAAAAAAGAAAAACAAAAAAGAAACTCCACAACATCTGCATTTGAATAAATACCTAAAAATTATCAGTACAGTATTTTTTAATATCGATACAGTAATGTGAAATGAAATATTGCAATATATTGCAGAACTGATATTTTCTAACACCCCTAATATAAACAGCAATTTTGTTTCAGTTAACTTCAAACTTGGCACATATATAGAGGCAACTGATATGATGACATCAGCTGGATCCATGACAAAATAAACTACAGTATGTGTGAGGGGCGGGGCTTGTTGTGACTGGAACCACTTGTTGCAGTTTTACTCCATTGTTTTGGCTCAGTTCTTGAAACAGAAATTCCATCCTCAAAATAACACAGACAAACCTCCAAACCATATGGCAACTGTTCACAACAGACGTGAATTTCTCATTCATTTCATCAAATTGCAAATGTCTTAGTATACGTGTTAATATCTCAGTGCATCTTTACAAATGATTAACCCTTAAAGACCCAAACATCCACCATCGACCTAAACCATCTACTGATCTAAACTGTTTGATTCCTGTTGATCCACTAATCCTATCAGTACATGTCAGTAATTGGTGTCAAATACAGTTCTTCATCTTTTCATGGTCATCAGATATGACCATATTTGGACGTTCAGAGGCTCCATAGTTACTGTGGAAACACCGTCATCTTCTACAACATTGATTCCCCAGTAAAACCCCTGGAGTTATATCAATGACAGTGGATAAAATGAACAAAAATGAATAAAAAAACAAAACAAAACTATAAAATGATAAATGAAGTGAAAAAATAAGCAACACTGTCCTAAAATGAAATGACAAAATATCCATCTGTGTCTTTAATATTACTTTTGTGTCCGTCTTTTATTTGGTTAAATCTCCACACGGATGACATTACTCCTCCTCCTCGTACCTGCTGCACTGAACTGTAAACGTCACACTGCTGTAAGTGGTATCGGTGCGATTGTATCAGAGTACTTTTACGAGTACGAGTACAAGTACACACGCTGAGTATCGGACCCAATGCCTGATACTGGTAACAGTATCGGCGCATCCCTAATATCTAACTTAGTAACTAAACTGAGACGAAAGGTGTTTTTTTTTTTTCTTTTTTTACAGAAACAAATCGTCCTTTCCTCTTCATTGCAGGAAGAAACTTGTTGAGGCTACTTTTTAGTCAGTTTTGGATTACAGAGACATTTTCCACAGACATGCACCTGCTACTGCCTTACATTCCTTTGACACTGTTTATCATTCAGCTCTAAGATTTATTACAAATGACCAAGCCCGGATTAACCATATGGGCAACTGGGCAATTCCCCAGGGGCCCGTGACCTCTGAAGGGCCCTGGGTAGCTCAGGCATGACGAAAATATCTGGTTATCTTTTGCATATAAATGAAACCGTCCGCTGCCCGGAGCCACTGCACTGCACAGAAACCCTGCTCCTGCTGTCTGTGACCGTGAGCTGAGACCCTCTCCTCATTGGTCAGTCCAAAAAGCGAATCAGCGGTGACGCAAATCAACGTGCGTGCACTGAGTGGGATGTGAGACGTCAAGAACTACGTGACATACGCGACGTACGCGAATCTAACATTGCAAACATGGAGAAGCGGCTAAGTGGGAGCGCCAAACGAAAATTTAAAAAGGAGAAAAATGCCAAATAAAATCAGGAATGTGAAATTTAAACATGCACTTCCCCATCATTTAGAACACAAACTTTGTATTGGTCAGATAAGTATTTGAGAGAAATTGACGGTTTTCCAGATGTTTATAGTATTCAGTATATGTAGTATTTAGTGTTAAAATGTTTAACCCTTGCCTTGACATGCCTTGAATTGTGATGTGTTTTCTGTTTAAAAGTTAAACTGGGACCAAAATGTTTATTTTAGCAGATTATACTGCATTATATTTATTTTTTCCTTGTGGTGGCTTCATGAAAATGTTGAGATATGTTTATTGTTCAGAGAAAGCAGATTTCCAGATGTTTATATTGCACTTACTTTAACTCTCTTGTTGAATTCTGAGGTGACAAGTGGATTTCTGTTTAAAATTCATATCTGATTCTATCAGATTATGTTTGTGTTTTGTCTGTGGGCTTTTTCTGACGATTCAATACATTTGTGTTGGCAAAAAGTGTTCTTAAATAAATACTGGATACTTTGGAAATGGTTTCTTATTTATTTTTTGTGAAAATGGAGGACACTTCCCTCTCTTTCTAATGTAGTGGATCAGTTTTAGATTATACTGATGATGATGATGTGTTTTGTTTTCATATCATCATGTGCAAGTGAGTGGCCTTGACAAGAGGCTGTAGTGGTGCACTTGTAGTTCTACGAGCATTTACACATTTGTACATCAAAATGCATTTGATGATAGTTAGATACTGAAGTATGGGGTGTATTTGCATATATTCCTGGAATTTATTCTGTATTTTGCCAGATTATAGGGATCCTGGGGTTGTGATGATGGGGCCCTTGAATATTGTTGCCCAGGGTACAATGAAGTGTTAATCTGGCCCTGCAAATGACAGCTGCAAAACTCACCATTATGACCGTTATTCTAAAGTTGAATGGCCCTCTTTATCCAACAGGTGTGATAGACAATGGATGTGATTTGTTTTTAAAGCCCTCAGTCGTCTTTTACCATCTTATGTTCATTCTTTAGTGTCTTTTAACACAAGTCAATCTCACACTGGCTCAAAGGACTGGCTCACACTGCAGGTTCCTTCATCGAATGTTAAAATACAGATATTTAGCTAAAAAGTGAGCCCACTGGATAAATGATGTGTGCAAATGTACTTCTTCATGTTGACGTTCACTTTGGCTCGATCGGACCCTAATGTACAGGGTGACCCAAAAAAACGGGAATTTTTGAAGTGCGTATTGGCAGACATGAGCAAGTGGCAGCACTGCGAGACAGCGACCTTGAGCAAGTAAACACACCCCCATTGTAGTAACCATGGATCAGTGGAACGGGCAACAGCGTGCATTAGCCATAAAAATGTTTGATAAAAATGGTGATAGTTTGACAGCTGCGCAGAGGGAGTTCTGACGTTTTTACAACTTTGGATGTCATGGTGCTGTTCCATCAAAACACGCGATAAAATGTTGGATTAATAACTTTGAAGAGACTGGATCTGCACTAAAGAAGAAACCAACAGGACGACCAAGAAGTGCTCGTACTCCACAGAACATTGATGTTGTACGTGAGGCACCTTAATCCCATCTCCACCCACCCCGGTAGTCCCAACTGTTGTAGCAAACACACCCTTCTCATTCAGCGCCTGTAACAAAAGCGCTTTTAATTCAGCTTTTTTGGCGTTAAGCGGCACACTCACCTCAAAGAAACTGGCCACGAACAAGAGATCCGCTTTTTTACATCTATCTAATTTACTTTCAGTAGGATTTGTTGCAAAGTCGTCCAATTCAAAATCTGCCATGACTCAAGCGAGAGGTCTGCCAACCAAACACACAAAGACCAAACGTAACTAACCAGGCTGTAAAACCTGCGGAAAAAAACGTCAGAAAAAACACTATCAAACAATTTTGAAAAAAAAAAAAAACGAAATAGATCACAAATGGACGAGCCCCCAATTTATGTTACGCCCTAGTCTAGGGGTAAAATAAGGCATAACATAAAAGGACTCCCCACTCGATTCCCACTCCCAAGGAAGGCCGTGACAGATAATGTTAAATTAAATCCCAGCAGCAGTTTATTTAATGTAGGGTGAGCAGTGATAAAAATAACAAACAAAACCAACTCAAACACTCTGTACTTCCCTAGTAAAAATACAAGAACAAAAATACACAGGACTAACCTGGCCTCCTAACTCAAAAACAGGAGAAAACGTGATGAAAATAAAAAGTGCTGCGGTGTCCATAAACTATTTACAATGAGCATAAATACTGAATTCAAAATGTCGAAACTCTCTCTCTAATACAGCGAACTGGCGGTGTTAGTTGGGAGCAGGACGAGGAGCGGGGCTGGGCTGTCCACAGGCGGCTTTTAAAGGCGGGCTCCGTCCTCCTCCACCAATTAGCGGTCTGTGCGCTCCAGGCTGGCCAACCCACAGGATGAGAGTCCCACCAATCCAATAAAGCCACCTGGACTGCAACCCTAACTACAGGGTGGGGAAGCAAAATGTACAATGAACATTTTGTTGTTTTTTTCTCAGCAGACACTACGTCAGTTGTTTTGAACCCAAACATATACTGATGTCATAATCATATCTAACACTATTATCCATACCTTTTCAGAAACTTTTGCCCATATGAGTAATCAGGAAAGCAAACATCAAAGAGTGTGTGATTTGCTGAATGCACTCGTCACACCAAAGGAGATTTCAAAAATAGTTGGAGTGTCCATAAAGACTGTTTATAATGGAAAGAAGAGAATGACTATGAGCAAAACTATTACCAGAAAGTCTGGAAGATACTATTAAAGAAGAATGGGAGAAGTTGTCACCCCAATATTTGAGGAACACTTGCGCAAGTTTCAGGAAGCGTGTGAAGGCAGTTATTGAGAAAGAAGGAGGACACATAGAATAAAAACATTTTCTATTATGGACATTTTCTTGTGGCAAATAAATTCTCATGACTTTCAATAAACTAATTGGTCATACACTGTCTTTCAATCCCTGCCTCAAAATATTGTAAATTTTGCTTCCCCACCCTGTATATGTATGGTTTTTGGTAAGAAAAGAAGGGAGGAAAATGTAGTACTGACTATAGATGGAATTAATATTGAAAGGGTCTCTGAACTTCGCTTTTTGGGAGTAATATTAGATAAAGGTCTGACATGGAAATCCCATATTGCACATGTGAGGAAAAAGATGTCAAAGTGTACTTTCATTTTAAATAAGGTAAAGTATTTGTTAGATTACAGGGCAATGCGAACACTGTATTGTGCATTTATATTACCATATATCAGCTACTGTGTGGAAGTCTGGGGTAATACTTATAAGAGCAACACAAAGCCATTGGATCTCCAACAGATGAGAGCTATCAGGATTATCCATAAAGCAGATGATCAGGAACACACAAATACACTATTGATTAATTCTGGATTATTGAAATGGCAAAAGCTAGTTCAGTTACAGACATTACTTGATCTGTTCAAGGCCAAAAGTAAAGCACTAGCTGCTAAATTACAAGAACTGTTTGTCTTCACTTCAGAGAAGGAAGAGCATCAAAGGAAAGGTCATTTCAAGCAGATGTGTGTATCAGTGGTGGGTGTTAAACTCTGGAATTCTCTTTATAATGAGCTGAAGGACTTTAAAAACATATTCCAACTGAAAAAAGTGTATAAAGAAAGAACAATGAGATTATATGAACAGTTATAAGTTTTACATTTGGCTTCGTATTTGTTTTTGCATTTTGTGATATTTATGTACTTGTTTTGGACTGGTAAAATGTTTATGCATCATTTCATCAGGTTTATATTTACTTATGTTTTGTACTTTCTGGATATGTAGTTTTGCACTTGGTTTTGTATTCATTTTGTATTATCTTTGGATGTATTTAGTTGGTTTGTCTGACTTTGTACAGTATGATTTTATAGTTAGTTGTGTACGGCTGACCATTAAGGCTATTATTATTTAGAAGGGGGCAGGAAATATAAGATTTTCTTCATCCTGTTCCTTTTCGAGCATGGGTGTGTATATGTTTATTTACTTGATGATTATTGAATGAAATGAAATGCACAACCATGAATGAAATAAATAAATGAAAGAAAAAAAAAAAAAAAGAAAAAAAAAAAATAAATATATATATATATGTATATATATATATATATATATATATATATATATATATATATATATATATATATATATATATATATATATATATATATATTCATCAGCAATGGGACACTGGAGCCTGGATCCTTGACTGTGATCAGCACATCATCTGCATATAATGAAATTTTATATTCACTTTCACTGATATAAATACCCTCCTAAGCTGTTTCTTGCCTAATTGCCTGGGCCAATGGTTCTATGAAAAGACTGAATAGAAGAAGACTCGCTGGAAAGCCTTGTCTACAGCCACGTTGTATAGCTATAGGATTAGATAGACTATCATTCATTTTGATTCTTGCTTTGGGGAAAGTAGAAAGTGCTTGTATAGCGAGTATGAAATCCTTGTTAAATCCAAATCTGGACATATTAATACATTTTTGGATCACACCCAACTGTTCACACACAGACTTTAATTGAAGAACTGTTCATTGGACAGGAATCAGGAGGCGTAAATACAAAGTCATGTTTTTTTTTTTTATCTTGCAGAACAGAGCTGATAAATTTTCATTGTTGCTGTGACAGTGACAAAGATCTATTCTATTCTATTCTATTCTATTCTATTCTATTCTATTCTATTCTATTCTATTCTATTCTATTCTATTCTAATGATAATGAACACAGAGTAAAATGAGTATATATATGTACAGAGAGCATGAAAGGCATTTAGACTGGACCATGACTCCAGGAAAGGAACTGAGACAAAGACACAAACAACTCTTCTTCTTCATGTTTAACTGTGGATGTGGATGTGGAGATGAACGTGGACATGGATATGGATGTGGATTATGGACGTGGATGTGGACGTAGACTGTGGTCGTAGACTGTGTCGTGCATCTCATCCTGTCTTCCGTATCTTCAGTCTGAAGCGCCCCCTACTGGCCTGGAACAAACATACAAACATGTCATCATCATGTGTGTGTGAGTCCATGTCCAGTCCATTCAATCACTGAATCCAATCAGCTGATCAGGTAAATCCTGCTGACATGGGATGGCTCTGAAAGCACACAGACGTTCAGTCTCAGTGTTTGTTTGTCTGGACTTTTCCTGGTGGACTGGAACAGACAGGAGGTGGACTGACTAAATCCAGGACTTGGACTCCACAGACTGGAGTTCCCATCCTCAGTCCTTCCAGGTTGGAGCTTTAGACCATCACATGACCTGAGTCATGTGATCTCATCTGTGCGGACATTTTCCACATGAAGCCCAGCCCAGTTCAACCAGTCAAACCATTCAACACACACATGAAGGGCACTGGTGTTGGACGGAGGAAAAGCACCATGAAGAACAACCACCGAGAACGGAAGAACCACAGAGAATCGAAGAACCACTGATAACGGAATAAGTTTTGGCTGTAAGTTATTGGCCTGGTAAAAAAAAATCCCTCTCCCTCCCTCTCTCTGTGATTTTATCACAGTTCTATCTACTAAATGAAACTTTGATACAGTTTTATTCATACATTATTACATTATTGGCTCAGTTATTACATTTGCAAAGAATTTTTTTTTTTACCAGGACAATAACATAAGTTATTCTGTTATTGGTTCAGGACCGTTATTCTGTTATCGGCCGTTATTCTGTGATTGTCTTCTCCACACCATGAGTCTGGTAAACCTGCACAAACACATGTGTCAGATGTTGGAGGTAAACCCAGTTTGGCAGAAGCGTCCCATGTCAGCGTTGAAGTGTGTTAGTGTTGAATAAAGCTGTGAACAAACCCGACAGTAGAAGTAGAGGAAAATGGTCCCCGTGATCAGGATGAAGTGGACCAGCACCACCCTGATGATCAGGTTTCTCACCAAGTCTGAAACAACAACAACAACAACAACAACAACAACAAAGACAACAACCATCAAAATGGAGCTGAAGAGTCCTGACGTCTGGATAAACTGACAAACTGCATCTGTTTGACACTACTCTGCTGATCACAGTGTGAACAGAACCGATCCCATCAACACCTGGAACACATGCACATCTACTGATGGAACACATGCACATCTAGTGATGGAACACATGCACATCTAGTGATGGAACACATGCACATCTACTGATGGAACACATGCACATCTATTGATGGAACACATGCACATCTACTGATGGAACACATGCACATCTACTGATGGAACACATGCACATCTAGTGATGGAACACATGCACATCTACTGATGGAACACATGCACATCTACTGATGGAACACATGCACATCTAGTGATGGAACACATGCACATCTACTGATGGAACACATTCACATCTACTGATGGAACACATGCACATCTAGTGATGGAACACATTCACATCTACTGATGGAACACATGCACATCTACTGATGGAACACATGCACATCTACTGATGGAACACATGCACATCTACTGATGGAACACATGCACATCTACTGATGGAACACCTTCAGTGTGAAGAACATCTGCACTAACAGGACACATTCCCATCATGAGGCTGTTTGTGCTGAGCTCAGTGGGATTGTGTGTTTGAGTTCAGACTGCAGTTGGATTTGGCTCCAAATGGGAGTTGAGTTCACACACACAACTGTTAGTGTTGGAACAGAATCTGTTCAGTCCTGGTGGTGGTGCTGGTGCAGTGGACAGCACTGTGGCCTCACAGCAACAAGGTCCTGAGTCCAGGTCCACCCACAGGGGTCAGTCTGAGGCCCACGCCCATTCTGGACAATGTGCTCAGACCGTCACCCATATCTACAGCAGATATCTGAGGACCATATCTGATGTTTTTGAAAGCACATTGACCGTAAAATACAACTGAAACACTCAGATAATGAAGATTTTTACGCAGCGATATAAATGACATGTTTAATCCACGTACACATAGTACTGTTTGAACATTTATCTCAGTTCAAGTTGAAGAATAACTCTTGAATAAATCCAGTTTTGCTGTGAGCTGCTCTAAAATGTCCCAGTCACCTCATGTATTTCTCTACTGGTGAAGCTTGCCTCCCAGTTCAACTCATGGACGTCACTACTGATAAGTTCAGGGTCAGTTCTGTTCGCTGGAGAAGATGTTGTGTCTACAGAGGCTGGGAACTCGCACTCCAATAGATACACGTCTACGACAACAATCACAACACTTTGCGTAGCACGTTCTAGTAGCAAAGACGTGAACTGACGGTTGGTAAGTGGCGTCAATAGGTGAGGTCCAATCAGAAGACGGAGTCAGATGACGTTGTGAAGTCCAACCTATTGTTCAGGGTGGAGACATCCAAGAAGATAATTATCAAACCGACCTAGAATTTGAGGCTTTTTGTGACTTGAGTTCCTGCAGGAGTCCTTGTCCAGAAAGACCAGTGCTGGTGTTTAGGTTTCACATGTGATCCGAATAAATTCTTGAACTGAGACCAAGTGCGTCCTGAAAATGCTTCCAAAGTGCTGCCCACACAGGTGCCTGATCAAATATCTGAGAACATTTGGACCACTGATCCAACATGACCCCCCTAGACCCTGGACATGTGGACCACACACACACGTACAGATGCACCTTGAACTGTGGACACTAACTGTTCTTCACATTCAACTGGATGGACTGGGTTTAAACCTGGGTTTAAACTCAACTGTGGTTTGAACTGAGCTCAGATTAAAGGAGTGTTTGTTGGTTCAGCCCAGTCTGTGACAGGTTCAACTGGACCGGCTTTACCTGATCTAGTCCTACCATCGTGGTTCTGCTCACACCTGTTCACTGGAACATGGTCATATGACTGTTACTGATGCATTGTGGGTGTTTTGTGTGTGTTTATCCTGACATTACCTCCAACAGTGAGATAGAGGGCGGGGCTCTGAGACGACGAGAAGCTGTGGTTATAAACGTCCACGTGATAAACACATGTGTAGTTCCCTCGGTGGGCATAGCCCATGGCAGACAACAGGAAGTGGGCGGAGTGATTGACGGCCAGCATGGTGAGGTTCAGCGGCTTCTTGGTGTCGGAGATCAGCTGGAAGAAGCCTCCTGGGTACTGTGGTCGGACGGAGCATGTGATGGTGAAGTCGGAGCCCACGAGCACCCGGAACCCCTGCTGGTAGACCCCAAAGACCCCGTCAGACAGGGAGATGTTGGGCTGAGGCAGCAGATCTGTCCACACACAGAGACATGATTGGACCAAGCAGCACACATGAGCACAAACAAGCAGTCAGAGAATCCATCCTCCTCACAGACACAGATGGATCTGATCCACAGGAGTTTGGGATGGGATGAACACTGACCAATGAAAACATGAGGAATGGGTCATTTATGTTTATGTTTATGTTTATGTTTACGCATTTGGCAGACGCTTTTTTCCAAAGCGACTTACAGGGGAAAACCAATTAAATCACTCAATCAATCAAATTTTATTTATATAGCGCCAGATCACAAAAAAGTTATCTCTTGACATTTTATATATAGAGTTGGTCAAAACCAGACTCTAAGTCAATTTACAGAAACCCAACAGAATCCTCCTGGAGCAAACACTTGTGACTGGTGACAGTGGAAGGAAAAACTTCCCTTTAACAGCAGAAACCTGGAGCAGACCCAGACTCCTGGAGGATGGCCGTCTGCCTTGACCAGTTGGGGTTAAAGAGAGAGAGTAGAGAAGGGGAAAAAGAGAGAGCGATAGAGATAGAGACTGGGGGAGAGGGGGAGAAGGGGGGAGTAGGGGGAGACACATGGAGGCGGTTGAGGATAAGTGAGTGGTGATGATGAGGGCAGGGAAGAGGCCGGACCACCGCAGCAGGTCCAGAGATAATCGTGAAAGAATCTGTGGTTATCCTGGGAAAAACCTTATTAGAATATTTAAAATGGAATGTTTGAAAGTGCTAGGACAGGAGGTGCTCTCGGAAGAGCTGGGTCTTCAGGAGCTTCTTGAAGATAGGCAGGGATGACTCTGTTCTTGTAGCACTTGGTAGAGCGTTCCACCAACGTGGAACGACCCATGAAAAGAGCCTGGATTGTCTTGTACAAGGTCTGGGGACCACCAGACTACGTTCCCCAGACGAGCGGAGTGGTCGTGGGGCGACATAAGCTTTTATTAGTGCACCTAAGTAGACAGGAGCAGACCCACGGAGAATTTTGTAGGCTAGGATTAAAGATTTGAATTTGATGCGGGCAGCTATGGGTAGCTAGTGTAACTCAATGAGTAAGGGGGTGACATGTGCCCTTTTAGGGTGAGTAAGGGGGTGACATGTGCCCTTTTAGGCTGATTGAAGACCAGACGCGCTGCTGCATTCTGGACCATCTGTAGTGGTTTGACAACACAAGCTGGGAGGCCCGTTAGAAGAGCATTGCAGTAGTCAAGACGGGAGATAACCATAGTCTGCACCAGGAGCTGGGTGGCCTGTTCGGTTAGGTATGGCCTGATCTTTCTTAGGTTGAACAGAGTGAAACGGCATGATCGGGTGACAGAGGCAACGTGATCCGTGAAGGTCAACTGATTATCAATCATGACTCCCAAGTTACGTACTACACTGGTAGGAGCCAGAGGTATGGAGTCAATAGTGATGGAGATGTCCTGCTGTATGGTTGGCTTAGCTGGGAAGACCAGCAGTTCAGTTTTGGACAGGTTCAGCTGAAGGTGATGGGCTTTCATCCATGCAGATATGTCAGAGAGACAATCTGAGATCCGCACTGAGACTGTGGAGTCATCAGGTGGGAATGACAGATAGAGCTGGGTATCATCAGCATAGCAATGATATGAGAAGCCGTGTGAGTGGATGATCTGACCGAGTGAGGTGGTGTATATGGCAAAAAGGAGGGGGCCCAACACAGAGCCTTGGGGGACCCCCGTGGTGAGGTGATGAACTGCTGATGTGTGCCCGAGCCAGGACACACTGAAGGACCGACCAGTAAGGTAAGATTGAAACCAGGAGTGTGCGTGGCCTGTGATGCCCATGTTCCAGAGTATGGATAACAGGATATGGTGACTGACAGGGTCAAATGCTGCTGATAAGTCCAGTAGAATGAGTACTGAAGACTTGGCTGCTGCTCTAGCCTCTTTCAAGGCTTCTGTCACAGACAACAGAGCCGTTTCAGTGGAGTGGCCGATTTTGAAGCCAGATTGGTTGATGTCAAGGAGGTTATTTTGGGAGAGGAATTCTGTGACCTGTTTGAAAACCGCCCTTTCGATGAGCTTAGAAAGGTATGGGAGGAGTGAGACTGGTCGATAATTCTCCACTTGAGTGGGGGTGAGGGAAGGTTTTTTGAGAAGTGGTGTTACCTGCGCTTGTTTAAATACTGTAGGAAATGTTCCTGAAGTCAGTGAAGCATTAATCACATGTGTGATTGGTGCTGTGATAGTAGGGGCTACAGACTGTAAGAGGTTGGATGGAATAGGGTCCAACAGGCATGTTGTAGGACGGCTAGAGGAAAGGAGTTTAGACACCTCGTTCTCTGTGAGGGGAGTAAATGAGGGGAATGACGCAGTTGGGCTTTTATCAGTTGAGTTAGTAGTAGCCATAGTCAGGGGAGAGGAAGCAGTGTGTGATGATGATGATGTTGAAGAAGGAGGCGTGCAGTCTATGGGTGGATCAGTGAACTGACTGCTGATAGTAGACACTTTATTTGTGAAAAATGAAGCAAAATTGTCTGCTGTCAGATTAGTAGTGGGCGGTGGAGGTGGAGGGTTGAGTAGTGTTTTAAAGGTTGAGAATAGTTTCTTGGTGTCGGTGGCAGAATGAATTTTGTTATTATAGTAAGCCTTCTTCGCAGCAGTGACACTGGATGAGAAGGATACCAATAGTGACTGGAATGTGATCAGGTCAGAAGAGCTTTTTGTTTTGTGCCATTTTCTCTCTGCGGCTCTGAGGTTGGTACGCAGCGACCGGAGGTTATCATTGAGCCATGGGTGGGACTGGGAGGATGGAGCGGGTCTAGTAGATAGAGGGCACAGATTATCCAGACAGGAGCTAAGTGTAGAGCACAGAGACTCAGTGGCATCATTAACCTCTAAGGAGGAAAAAGTGCTGGGGGGAGGGAGAGCGGAGGCTACGACAGTGGAGAAGTGGGTGGGGGACAAATTGCGGAGGTTGCGGCGGAAAGAGACCATGGGGGAGGGAGCAGAGTGTTTTTCAGGGAGAGACACACTGAACTGAATGAAATAGTGGTCAGACAGGTGTAAAGGTGTGACTGTGAGAGCATCTGTGATGCAGTTTCGGGTGAAAATGAGATCGAGCTCTTCACCAGCTTTGTGGGTTGGAGGACTGCCAACCCGCTGTAGCTCAAAAGAGAGTATTAGTGACATGAAATCTGAGAAGCTGGGATTGTCTAAGTGGATGTTCATGTCACCGAGGACTAGCATGGGGCAGTCATGCTCTGGGATGGAGGAAAGCAGAGTGTCAAGCTCATCAGGAAAATCACCCAGTTGCCCTGGTGGACGATAAATGACAATTATGTAAAGTTTGACTGGTGCTGTCACTAGGATGGCATGGTATTCAAAGGAGTTGTATTTGACTGAAGGTAGGAGTTGATTGTATTTCCATTTGTTGGAAATTAACAGACCCACACCACCTCCTCATCCAGATGGACGAGAGGTATGAGAGAATGTGTGGCTGATAGAAAGTGCGGCTGGGGATGCATTGTTTTCAGGCTTAATCCAGGTTTCAGTGAGAGCCAGGATGTCCAGTGTGTGATGGTTGGCATAGGCAGCAATAAAATCTGCTTTGTTCACTGCAGATTGGCAATTCCATAACCCTATAGAGAAGGACGCACCAATGACTGTGGTGTATATTAATGGGCAGAGATTGGTGATAGTACGATGCCTTTTAGCAGTGTGAAACCCCATACATGAACCGAAAATAACAGGAATGGGATAGTGACCAGTAGAGAGACTGTTCCTCAAAGGTGAGCTGGTGTGAGTGAGGGGTGTAACTGTCATTAGTGAGGGGCTGGGAGAGGAGGAGAGATCAGCTGGGGTGGTATTCAGTCTGACTACAGACTGTACAGGAGACTCTGAACGTGGTGATGTTTGATGTGACCAGCAGGGGGAGCAGGTGACTGCAGCAGAAGACGGGGAGCGTAGTCACATAGGTGTGGGAGTGGTTTTAGTCTGGACAGCGTGTTGAATGTTTTGAGCCAGGACGCTGCTGCCTAGTGTAGAGGGGTGGACGCCATCGGACTTGTAAAAGGAGGAGCGGTTCCAGAACAGATTAAAGTTATCAATAAAACTGAAGCCGTTCAGAGCAGAGGCGGACTGGAGCCAGGTGTTCAGGCTGAGGAGTCGGCTGAAACGGCCCACACCACGGGCAAAGGAGGGGAGGGGCCCGGAAATGAAAACAGCCTTCCCGGATCCTTTCAGTTTATCAAAGAGGTTTTTAAAATGAACCTTCGTCACTTCGGACTGTTGAAGAGAAGTGTCATTGAAGCCCACGTGAACTATGATCCGGGTAACGGTGGACGGCAGTGAGAGCAGCAGCTGAGGGAGTTCATGGAGGATGGAGGTGACGGTGGAACCAGGAAAACACCTGGTTATGGCGTTAAAGAAACGGACGTGACGGATGATGGAGTCCCTGAGGATAGCGGTGGTCGGAGGGAAAAGTGGTCGAGGAGACGGTGTTGAAGGTGAAGGGTTCCTGGTCTCTCTAGGTGGACATTCCACGGGTGGACTGTCAGTGTGACGGCGGACGGCCTCTCGGAGAAGGCGGCGCCGGGCAGAGGAGCGGACCGAGGAGTGGGGACCCTTGTTCGACGGCTTTACAGGATGACCGGCTTTAGGACCGTCGCCGGTAATCAGCTCGGTGGCAGCCACGGAGTCAGCAGGAGCCGGTTCCGGGACAGAGCCAGGTGGGATGGGGGGCACACCAGCCGCGGGGGGAGGAGCCGGAGCGTCCTCCACGGACAGGACGGCGAAGCGGTTTGATGTGCTGATGGTCGGCGGTGGTGAGTCTTTGCTGGTGTTCTTTTTGCGGCCACGAATCACCACTTCAGACCAGGGTGTAGAACACGGGGGGCGAGAACAGGCAGAGGAAGGATCCCATAACACCGTATCATCACAGGAGGCTTTGGGCTTCTCTGCGCTTTTCAGGAACAGACTGGACAGTGTGGGAAGGCGGCTGGAGAAACCACAGAGCTGGGCATTTTTCTCCTCGAGTTCTGAGGAGAGGCGCAGTATTTCCTCTTTGAGATCCGCGATAGTTTGGTAAGCCTTTACCAGGGTTTTGTTGGCTTCGACAAGAGGACTATCTCCGGCTGATGAGGATGACGCCATGGTGGAAACAGCGAGATACCGGGGCAGAGCGCGGGAAGCGGTGGGTGACAGCCAGAGGTAAGGATCCACTGACAATACTGACCTGTCCTGATGGAGGTTTGGATTGATGGCGTCAAGTTAAAAAGACACGGTTAAGAGGTTAGGTTCAAGTGAGTAAGCGTTGAAAGGCAAGAAATAAGTAGTTAAAAAGCTGTATTTCTAGGAGTAGATCCGCCGGCGGTTTGACAGACGCCACGCATGCGCAGGTGATTTTAGATCATTTAGAGCACAGCTGACCTTCAAAGGCATTATGGGTAAAAAAGGACACACATGTGGTGGTTTTACAGTCTCACATGTCAACATTTGGTCCTTTTGTCCTAAATGAGACTAATGTGAAATCTGTTTGTGTTTTCAGCCTCATCTGGTCCAAATGAAGACGTTCATTTGGGATCTGGACGTTCCAAAGGTCAAAGGTCAATATTTGACACATTTGACAGAAAAAACAATGAACTGAGACAAAATAATCAACTGATGAAATGAACAGAGTCATTAGATGTAACTTTAAACATCAGAGTCAGAACCATCTGGTCACTGAGAATTCAGTTCAGACACAGTTTGTGTCCATTTGTACCTGAACACACCACGACCACAGCAGATGAGTCATCATAGGGATAATATTGTCCAACACAGTCCCTCAGTCCAGATGTCAGCTTTAGACAAGGAACTGAGACCCTACACACAGGCCTGCGTGGATAATTATCTGTTCTGTTGACTGAAACAGCTGATCCACAGTCCAGATGTTGACACACAGCAGATCCAGACTTCAGGTCCCAGTGTTTACCAGGGTCTTCTACTGGTCTCCACTGTCCCTGGTGTTGGATCTCCAAAGTACCAGCACAGCGGCTCGGCTGTCCCACCAACCTGACCCCACCTGGATCTGAGCAGAGACACAAAGACATGAGTCAAAGAAACACACTGTCATATGAAAGCCACGCCCCCTTGGTACCTGAACAGGTGAGTTCAGCAGCTGTTCCATTTGAGCAGGTCTTCCCAGCAGAGCTGGACCTTCTACAGTCCAGGACAGAAGACTCATTGCCTTCACACTGGAGCTCACTGGTCCAGACTGGAGCCTCCCCCTCTCCATAGAGCCCCCCCTGGAGGAGCCCAGGAGCCCCACAGCCCAGCTCCCTACAGACCACCTGGGTATCGTTAAGGTCCAAATCCTCTTCACACACTGAGGACCAGGACTGGTTGGACCGGACCTCCAGTCTGCCTGAACAATGACTGGAACCATGGACCAGTCTGACAGAGTCTGTGGACCCACAACAACACACACACATGTTTAAAGACACAAAAGCCCCTGGACAGACGGCAGTGTGAGGGTGGACTCTGGAACCCTTTCAACCCTCAGCTGAAAATGGACCGCCTGCACTTTTTATTATTTTTGGCTAGAAAAAGGGTAGAAAATATGCTGTGAGTTCGTCCTTTTGCCCATATTTCTAGAACACTTGGAACATTCAAAATCTAGTCATTTACAATTTAATAATAATAATAATAATAATAATAATAATAATAATGGATTAGATTTTTATAGTGCGTTTTTGGACACTCAAATCACTGTACAATTTCCTGCATGTTCTAATTCTGCTAAAACAGCTTCTTCTCCAGCTTCTAGTTCAGGTCTGAGTGAAATGAGCGTAATGACCCAATAAAACCTGTAAAGCACAACGTCTTAAACAGTGAAACAGTTCCATCCATCCAAACTGCAGATGCACAGGGTGTGTCAGCGATGACACGTCAGGTTTGAAAGACTTAACAACACATCTGTTCATTTTGAAGAACAGAGTACAATATATAACAGAACAGTTCTATACAGTCTATTGTCACAGTGATAAATACAACAATTATGACAGATAAATAATGGTTAGTTACCCACAGAGATGATTAGAAGGATCAAATATGCAATAATTCTGAATACTACTACTACTAATAATGGCTGCATGTTCAAATGTTCTTCCATGTTCCCTGTGCAGAACCATGTCTGTGCACACGTGTTCTCACATTCATCTGCAGAAGGTTTTCAGTTCTCACCAGAAAATTTGAATTCATGGGCCCGACTGACCACATACCATTTGGAAATATGACAGATGATGGAAAGTGGACTTCTACAGAAGCAGGAAACATGTATTATCTGAAAAGAAACTGATAATAGGTCCATTTGTATTTGAACAAATGCTTTTTTTTCGAGAAATGTGGACAAAATGTCAGTAGAACATGAACTAAACCACTGAACTGTGGAGGAAACACCATGTTAAAATCAAAGATTAAAGTGATCTGGACTCTTTCAAAGCCTCCTGTCAGTCATTAGTGACACAGGAACTAAATAGGACTCATGGACCAGTTCAAGCAGAGCCACAACGTCCTCAAAGAAAACAGCAGAACACAGAACACACCAATAAAAGGCCCTTTAGTGTTGAATGTGGAGCTGAAGGACACAGTGAGTGTGTGCTGTTGTTGACCTGGATTCCAACAGAGGGCGCTGTCTACATTCAGACTGGACTCAAACAGGCCTCAGGTCCACTCTGTGGATCCTCAGTCACAGGTTAGAGTTAGTTGAACGTCAGCGCTGGTGGACACACAGTCATTCTGAAGTCAGACTGAACATTCAATATGTGTGAGTGGGGTCTGTTCAAAGGCACACACACAATCCCAGTGGTCAGTGAATGCACCATAATGCAGTGGGTTTGATCAGTGACCTGTGCACTGGTTCATCTCAGACCACTGGAAACATGTGGCTCATGTCAAACATCTGCATTTAAGGACATGCTTTAGTGTCAGTGATGTTTCCATGGTGTCCTCAGAGTCCAGCAGACCCACATAGAGCTGGAAAAAGAGCACATGGACCAACACAAAGTCCAGTTCAAACTAATGGACTCAGTCCTTCTGAGCTGTTCAACAGCCTGTTGGAAAGCAGAGTCATGTGACCACGTTCATGGACTGGAACTGAATTCAGCTGCATGTGTTTGATGGTTCAGTCCAACTGTCCAATGTGTGGACCTGGTCTGACTGGGTCTGGTTTGACCCAGCTCAGATAAAACACACCTGAATGGACTCATGGAAGAACTCTGACAGAATCAGGACCATCATCAGTAGACTTACCTGAACAGGTGAGGGACAGGGTGGAGCCACTGGAGTCAATGTATGTTCTCACACAGTCCGTCGGTGCAGATGTATAGAGAAGACAGGAGGGGCTGATGAACCACACATGACGAGAATGATCAGATGTTCTCCCAGAAACAGCAGATCCACAGTCCAGTCGACGACATATGACATCTGCTGCCTTCAGGGTCCAGGTGTCAAAGGAAAAACCCAATCCTATGTATCCCCATTCTCCATGATGTTTCATCTCTACTTCACCATTACAGCGACTGGCTCCTCCCACCAGTCTGACATCATCAGGATCTGATCAAATACAAGTGACAGATAAATGAGATCAAAGTGAGTGAACTGATGTCAGCTGGTGTCAGTCAAAGCTCCGCCCACCTGTGCAGGTAAGGTCCACAGCTGTTCCAGATGAGCAGGTCTGTGCCCCTGAGCTTCCACAGTCCAGCAGAGCAGACTCATGGCCTTCACAGGTGAACGTCTGCACCACAGGAGCCTCCGCTGCTCCAGAGAGCGCCCCCTGGAGGAGCCCAGGAGCCCCACAGCCCAGCTCCCTACAGACCACCTGGGCACCACGAAGGTCCAAGTGTCCTTCACACACTGAGGACCAGGACCTGGACTGGTTAGACCGGACCTCCAGTCTGCCTGAACACACACTGGACCCATGGACCAGTCTGACAGAGTCTGTGGACACAGATGGAAGAAGACTGGAATCAAACTACAGTCTGAAGTGGACTCTAAGGGACTCTAGTGGACTGGAGTAGACCGGGGTCTGGGGCTTGGACTATATAGTGGATTTGACTGGACTGTAGTGGACTCACATTCATGTGTGTTAGTGTTTGTTTCTTGTGTGTGTGACATGATGTTCATCAGCTGTTTGTTTGTGGACGTGGATATTATTGGTTGTTTATTTTTACTTTTGTTTCTTATTTTGGATCCATCTAAAAACATTTTTGATCATCTCCAGAATATAGCCAGAGTCCGTCCAGTTCTGTGTCCGGCCCATACGTAGATGTTGATGCCTGCTTTTATCTCCAGTAGAACTGACTACAGTAATGCTCTGCTTTCTGATCTTCCTACAAATAGAACTTCACACCTCCAGCTTCTGCAGAACTCAGCCGCTCGTGTGCTGATGAAGACCAGAAGGTGGGCTCACATTACACAGGTTTGAAAACCACTGCATTGGCTCCCCGTGGGTTTCAGGCCTGGTTTGACGGTCCTTTGAATGGTTTCTAAGGGTGTATTCACACCTGCCTTGTTTAGTCCATTTAAAACAGATCAGAGTTCATTTGCGCCCTTGGTTCGGACCTTTTGGGCTGGTGTGAATAAAAACCACCGAACTCTGTTCCAGACCAAATAAGCGAACCCAGACCCAGCTGAAGAGGTGGTCTCGGCGTGGTTCCATACGAAGCCTGGTGCGGTTCGTTTAAGGTGTGAAAGCAGACCGGACCCAATGCGACACAGTTGTTTTTTTTACTCTTGTGGAAATGGTGCATTATTAGTTCCTATTCACACTGTAGAAAGGCAGAGGTCAAAGCCAGTGTCGTTTTTTTTATGTTCCCAGTAATTGAGCTTCAGTGTGGGTATGGGTTGGATTCAGTGCTTATGCAAAACAGTCACATGCGGACATTTCATTTTCAGAACTCTGGTCAGATTTGTCTGTTGTGCTTGAAAAGATAAATAATAAACGACTTCATCACCTCCAGCAAACTTTACCTGTGTTAAGGAATTCTGTACCTGGCTGAAGTTAATGGTGATATAGGATAGACACACACAGGTAAGCAGTACGGAGCACTAATGCTTTTGGAGAACAGTCTTTTGATATACTAGCAGAATTCCAACTTTATACCTGTTACGACTTGCATGAAGAAGACCAACAGTTACAACATAATGTGCGCACATGAGCGCTGTCCTCCGTTGCCATTTTGCTCTGTGTCTTCATCTTTGAGAAATGAATTCTACAGTATTGTAAACCTGACGTTGTATCAAATGCTCTTGCCGCTCAAACATTTGTGCAAACGTCTGCATCTGTAAAAATCATATTACTATGACGATAACAAAAACAGCACACAAAATTTCCCTGATTCTCTCCTTTCACTTTGGACTTAGTGCTTTAACTGACACTGCTCATTTCTGTCCAATGGCTGAACAAGCTCAGCACACGTGGTTTTGTTTACAGGTTTTGGTCCACCTACAAAAATGTACAATGTGAACACGAACCGCACTTAAAAAAAAAAAAAAAAGTGAAAACACATTTGGTCCGGCCCAAAGTAAGTGGACTATCGGACTTTCCTGGTGTGAATACACCCTAAATGTCTTCATGGTCTTGCTCCTTCTTATCTCTTAGACTCGCTTTGACCTTCTGAACCCTGGTGGACCCTGAGGTCCTCTGGCACTGGACTGAGAACTGTTCCATGAAGAAACACTCCAACTCAGGCTGAGGCAGATTTACAGCATTATGACCCTCACCTATGGAACAAGCTGAGGAGAACCTGAGGAGAACTTGAGGGGGACCTGAGGAGAACCTGGGGAGAACCTGAGGAGAACCTGAGGGGGACCTGAGGAGAGCCTGAGGGGGACCTGAGGAGAACCTGAGGAGAACCTGAGGGGGACCTGAGGAGAACCTGAGGAGAACCTGTGGGGGACCTGAGGGGGACCTGAGGAGAACCTGAGGAGAACCTGAGGGGGACCTGAGGGCCACAGAGAATACATCACCACGTGTTGTATTTAAAAGTCCACCAAATTCCAGTAACATACTGGTTCGGGCTCATTTACCTCCCCTGATGCAACCTCATTTTTTACCAAACATACCACATGGTAATTATAGATGCGGCCCTGCACTCAGTGTGACTTTACACATAAAACACAGACCTTTACTCATCCGAGGTCTGGTAAATTCTACAAGATCAAAGGAACAATAACCTGCAATACAAAAAACATAATTTACATGTTAAAGCAGTGGTTCTTAACCTTGTTGGAGGTACTGAACCCCACCAGTTTCATATGCGCATTCACTGAACCCCTCTTTATTAAAAAATAAAATATGATTTTTTTTCAAATTAAAGACACAGGTATATGTTTTACTGGTGCACAAAATGAACCGTGCATTAACATCACTGTGTTCAAAGAACAAAACCAATGCAGTGCATGAACTCACAACAAATTCCATACCTTTTCACGAAGACATGACCTTTTTTAATACAACCACACTGAAATGGTTTTAATTTTTAACCTTATGTATTCCAATAATGAACTTATTGTATTTATGGTATTTATCATTTTTAACATTTTAACACACACCCATCACCTAATTTCCATCAGGCTACAATTATAATGAATATTTACTGCAAATCAGTGTGACTTCTGCTGTTGTGTATATGTATGTGTAGGCCATCAGGTCAACCCGGTTTTCGTTTCATCTCGCTCCGAACTTTCAGAACCACGCAATTTTGCATAAAAAAAGATAATTGCATGTAGTGTATCAAAAAAAGTTCTCGTTACTCCTTCAGTATTTTTGTGATTGTTGTTTTATTATGGCACTAGCTCAGCTTTAGCGTAATACGATTTCTCCGTCCGCGACGGTGCGTCGGTTGTCACATGATTGTAACTGACCAATGCAGTGACCGAAAAATGTAAACAAACGCTACACATGGCTGCCTCCGTGGTTAACAGGAAGTAGCAAAAGTCATCACAACAATGTGGAAAATACTCAAATAATTCATCGTCAGACAAGTGGAAGAGATTATAAACACTTCCGGATGTGTTGTAGTGCTATAAGCAACAATAATACACCGCGTATATTGGATGTCAATCAGAGAAAGAGTCTCTGAAGCCGTTTGTTTACACGGACCTAGCCTGACACACACACCCGACTAATGAGTCGAGTGTGTGTCTTGACCTCCGCCGAACCCCTGAGACTGTCTCACCGAACCCCTAGGGTTCGATCGAACCCAGGTTAAGAACCACTGTGTTAAAGTGTCCACGCAGACAAGCCTACATTGGTAAAACTAGGCCTTTGAAAACCAGGATTTCAGAACACAGATCAAATATACGAAACAAAGACACAAAAAGCCCAGCGGCCACACATTTCACACAAACACAACACAGTGTCAACATGTTAAAGTACTTGGGCATAGAACAAGTCAGTGTGCCCAGCCGAGGTGCTGATATCAACTGTTGTTACTCCAACAGGAGACTTTTTGGATTTATACCTTAGATACACTGAGCCCTAAAGGCCTCAATGAAGAATTTGATCTCAGACCTTTTTTATAGACTCTTCACATCTCTTCAGATGTCTTCATATCCCTCTTCTCATGGATCACTTTACTCCAGTGTATGCAGTACATATATCTTCACTCTAACACTGTCGTTTAGATATCTATTTGAATGTATCACAATGTTGCCTCAAACGCAATTTCAGTTTTTGTATTTCTGTTTTCATAAATTTGTTTTTGTATATTTGTAAATAAGAAAACTGTACACACATGCTACGGTTCTATCATCACAATCAGATGGACAGTAAAGTTACATGGACATATATGAATGTTAAGAAATTAGATTAATATCTGTTTATAATTGTATAAGTACCTGGATCACTGTATCTGTGAATATTTGACTGTCGACTATTTATGATTAATTGCGTGTTCGACAAGTTCAGTTATCTAAGATGACGTATATTCACATGTCATGTGATATTGTGATTAGTCTCTATATAAAATGCCTGTGCATTTCCATCTGTCCTCAGTCTGATGAAGGGCCTTGGCCCGAAACGTCCCCACTTTGTTTAATAAAGTTTCTGGGAGCTCACAGGATGTGTGGACCTTCCTTTATTTTTCCACAGAGAATGGAGACATTTGAAAACCAGGCTCAACACCCACCTCTGAATTTGGCTTTAACTAATGCTTCTGTTTGATCTGTTCAATGTTGTACATTTATATTATATTTAGTTTAGTGATAATATGGGTGGATGTGTGTGTGTGGGGGGGGGTTGTACAGATTCTTTATATGTAAATCACTTTGTGCAACATTTTCGCTGTATGAAAAGTGCTAAATAAATAAAAATCAATTGACTGACAGATTGATTGTATTGATCAGTTTGTGTGAGTTGACATTAAATGTGAGTTGAAGTCTTGGACTGACCAGGATCTGGAGCCCACAGTGACAGTGGAAGGGTTAGGGTTCAGTGTTAATGCTCTTACCTGAACAACTCAGCTTTAGGGATGAATAGAGATATGTCTCAGATGTAAAACAGTTACTCAGTTCAGATTCATCACAGTCTTCTCTGATCCTCCAATTATCTATCTGTGAATCAGTATATCTGTCTCTCACTGAAACTGCAGATCCACAGTCCAGTTCTGCACAAACTCTGTTTCCTAACTTCCTGTACCAGTTATACCCTTCCACTGGTTTCCAGTTTCCATCCTGTCGTTTCATCTGCAGGTCACCATGACAACGACTGGCTCCTCCCACCAACCTGAAGTGGACAGACTCTGTAGAAATAAGACAGACCAGTCAGAGTCCAGTCCAGAACCACATCAGCCCATGTGGACCACATGGACTGGATTATTGAGCACATGTGGTTTCCATGTGTGAACAGTGTTTTCAGTCCCACTGACAGATTTTGTGTCCAAACGGACTCAGTTCATCCCTCATTCATTCAGTCAGTGAATTGAATGGCTCAGTCTGCTCCTGTTTGTCAGTGTTTCCTTCACTTGTGGATCTTTAAAGCCACACTTGTCCAAATGTCAGGAACAGGAGCTGAGCGTGCTCAGTGGAGCTTCTGGAAACCCATTAGGGCTGCACGATTCTCGCAAAATCACGATTCTTTTGCTTAGAATTGAGATCACGGTACTCTGGCACGATTTTTTTTCACAAAATGTTTATTGCACGACTGTCAAGGAAAATGGGTTCTTTTACCTCTGATTCGTGTCTTTCATATGATTCTGCAAGTAGTCCAGTCACTTATGCAGTGTTTGCTGTGGAATTGATCTGTTGGTGTGTCTGTGTGTAATGGGAGGGGTATCTATCTATCTATCTATCTATCTATGGGGGTGTGTGCACATGCGTGGTTTGGTGGGGGGGTGCACGCGAGCATTACCCACGTGTGTGTTGGTTACTGTCCTACTTATACAATGGGGGTCCCGGTTGCTAAGTGACGTCAGCTGATCTGTGTAAGTTTGCAGTGCAGAGAAACTTCCCAGCTGGCACATTGGAATATTTTTAATATAAATTTTTGTAGAGGGCGAGACTTTTGATTTTTCTGGTTAAAGGCCGAGTTATCCTCACCGGCAAAGAAAAGAAAGGGAGAAGAAGAACAGCGCAAAAGTCAGAGAAGTGAAAATGAAAACACACTTGGATCTGGACGACAGAAAAGAAGACGAACATGAGAATAACACAGCTGAATGTGAACCTTAACTGGACACCAGTTCAGGTGGGTGATTCAAAACTACCACTGGGGTTTTCATCCATTTCACTTTCTTTACTGCAGACGTTCCTCCGCTGTAATTCACTCTTTCTTCACTCAACTGCAGCCGACAGCAGCAGCTCATGTGTTGTAAAGACGCTTTACCATTGGGTGAGGGAAGAGGCAGCAGCAGTTCAGTGTTTGTGGGTATTTGTTTGTAATGCAGCCGTGAAATGAGATCGCACTCATGTGTGAATCAAGATTGCATCTTTTAACGATTAATTGTGCAGCCCTAAAACCCATCCTTCCTGAATCCTCTGCATTGGCTCCAGTTTGTTCAGATGAAAACCACCTGAACCAGGATATTCAGCTTCAGCCCAGTTCCCATCCCTCCTTTGTGCATTTCTTACCTGTTGCAGTGCTGTTGTTTTCAGACAGGAGCCCTGCAGGAAAAACACAAAGGACAGCCATGAAAACAGGACAAGATTCTGATGACAAATCAAACATGTCCACATGAGTGAAGAAACAGGAAACTGAGGCTGATCAGGTTGGATCTAAATCTGTCTGAACTGTGTTTGTGCTTTGACTTTGACAAACGGCGTCTAAATACCAGAGCAGCACATGAGACACAGATGAAGGTTCAAATCCAAATATATGACATGATTGAACAGCAGCAGATGAACCAGGACAAGATGAAACTGACACATTTAGGCTGAGCAGGATCAGTTACACACAAATACTGTTGTGTTTCTGAAGCAATTTACCACCATTTATTAGAATATGATCCTCTGTGTTCATTAAAGCTCAGAATAAATTCAAAGGTTCTTCTGTAAAAACAGATCAAACTGAATAAACAGTGTCTTTTTCAGTCCAGTCTGTCCTGAACTGAACAGAAACCCAGTGTGTCCATCCACTGGTACTGATCCAACTGTATGGGTTTATTAGTTTTTATTCAACTTCATTTAGTTTGAGGCTTATTTTGTTCATGTTACTTATTATTTTTTTTCCATTTGTTATTCATTTTGTTAATTTTATTGATCACTTTATCTATTTTCCTGCTTCTTTTATTTATTTTTATTTTTTGTACATAATTTAAAAAAAATTTTGCATATTTTTTCATGTCACTTGTTATTTTAGTACATTTTTGGTTTATTATATTTATTATGTAATATATTTATATATATAAAAAAAAACCCAAAACAAAACAGTGTGTCCATCCACTGTCTTTGATCCAACTCCATGGGTCTTAGTGGTGAATCAATGTTGTAGAAGATGACGGTGTTTCCACGGTAACTACGGAGCCTCTGAACGTCCAAATATGGTCATATCTGATGACCATGAAAAGATGAAGAACTGTATTTTACACCAATTATTGACATGGATTGATAGGATTAGTGGATCAACAGGTATTAAACAGTTTAGATCAGTAGATGGTTTAGGTTAAAGGTGGACGTTTGGGTCTTTAAGGGTTAAAGGAGGAGGGGTGAAGGGGGGAGAACAAGGAAGAAAAAGGTGGTGAAGACCCTCAGAGGAAAATACCAACAATATCAACCATGGTGATGATTATAATGGAAACAATAAGTAGAACCAGAACTGAGTAAAACTGGGCAGAAGAGAAAGAAAGAAAGAAAGAAACTTACAATAAAATAAAATAAAAATAAATAAGGCCTTTTAAATGATGAATATGAGAAAAGAAAACCTGAACAGAATATGATAAACAACAACTGTCCAAATAACACCAGAACCAAATCCAGCCAACATCAGCTGTTCACATGAATCTGCTGTGACAGAGTGACTGCATCAGAGGAAAGAAAGAGAACAAGGAAAGAGACTGAGACTGAAGAACACACACATGGAACCACAACCACACCCCCTCCAAGGACCAGGGACCCACAAAGAGGGCCCCAAGAACCAGCCAACCAGCAGACAACACAGAGGGGGATCCAGCCCACCCCCCCAAAAGGTGACAGTGCACCCACCCCAAAGAGGGTCAAGGGAGGCCCCAGCCAGGCCCACTGCAGATGAGCACCGGCCCCAGGGGGCCAGGGACGCCAGACCCCCGCCAGGGGCCGCCCACCCAATGGCAAGCAACGCGCCTTTCCCCAAGCCCCACGAGCCCAGGAGCCACCCCTCACCCCGGGCAGGGGTCCCACCCAGCATGCTGGGAGGCCAGGTCAGCCCAGACAGCCACCCGCCACAGACCAGTGCACACCCCGATGCCACGGCCAAGCGCCCCAAAGGCCCAGAGGCCCAGAGGCCCAGAGGCCCACCCCCCCATCCCTGCCCTTCCCTACCAACCCCCAAACCCCACACCCCGTTTAGTCCCCCACACACCCACACACACACCCACTGACACCCAGACACACACACCACCCACCCCAAACACCTCCACCCATGCCCATACACCCACCCACCCACCTACACACACCTACATGTACAAACACACCCACACATGTACCCACACACACCCACAGGCCCCCACACCCACCTACACACACACCTGCACACTGGCACGTGCAAAGCAGGGGGCCAGGGGGGCTTGAGCCCCTGCCCCTTTGATCCTCTGCCTACAAGTGCCCTTTTTACTCTTTTTTTTTTTTGCGCAAAAAACTGCATGACTAAAATTTTCATGACTAAAATTTTGATCAATGATAATAAATGTTCAGAGTGGTTTAATGTGGCTGTCACTGGACCTGGTCATGGTGCCCTTTCATCTCTGTCACGCCCCGCCCCTTCCTCCTGTGCAACCTTTCACGCATACGCACATGTCCTGGTCTGGAGAATGAATGAGGGGGAGGGAAGCTCCACGATTCCAGGTATGTGAGAGTCCACCCTGCTGTCTACCCAAAACATTCACTTGTCTCTTTTGGTCCTGGTCCTGTTCTTCTACAACTATAGTTTTGGGGCCAAAAACTGATCATAAGTGAGTAAATAATTCAATATCATCGTCACGTCATGGAATGAGCTCCCAGACCAGCCCACTGTAACAGCTGGGTGTCCACCTGAGTCTGAGTCCTGCTGAAGCACTCACACAGATTTGCTTCTGTTTTATTTCCATAAACTGTTGAGTTTTAGCTGCAAAATTGTAACACATGGTAATAGTCCTCACTTTTGAGACTGAGAGATGTATATTTTACATTGTAGAAAATGCACATCTTTTACAGTAGCCTAATGCAGCCTACTATACACAGAATAGGTGCAGTCTGAGTCTAGTCTAATTAGTCAGATACATTTATTGCATGAAAATAAGCAACAGCCAGCCCACAGTTTTCAAATAATTTTAACCAGGTATTTCCAAGGACTTGCTTGGAATGTGGAGTCTGGAAAATAATGATAATACTGAATGATAACAATACTGATAATGATACTAATGATGATAATACTGAATGATAATAATAAATATAGTAATAATAATGATGATGATGATGATGAAGATGCAGCATTAGTATTAAATATCTTTTTTGGAAACTCAGTGACACTTTTCATTGGATTTTGTATTCATTCCATACACATTGGTGCCAAACTACTGTTGTAGCCACATCTGCCCACCACCAACCACTCACTCACCCCTTACATTCACTCATGAATAATAAAATAACTTGACATGCACGGTGTGTATGTGGGTGTATTTGTTGTATTTCTTATATATTTTATTGTTTTTTTTATTTAGTTTGAAGATGCCTCTCAAACAAAGACACATTAAACAAAACAGAAAGGAGCTACTTGAAGCCGCTAAAAGTAGCAGATCCCTTACCAACTGGGTGAAAAAAAGTACTACAGGTAAGCACAATATAAGGAATAACATTCCATACTATTCATGTGCATTAGGTACACCATTCACACACATTAATTATCTTCCTGTAAATGTCTGCAGTTCCAGAACTTGCCACATTTGGGATGGGGATTATTCCAGACCAGTGAGACCATCCTTTTCAGAGTGATCTTCACCTGGCCTGCAAGGAGGCTACAACAAGAAAGAATTCCAAACCTAATTTTTATCACTTTATTCGACTTCGTAAGTTATTACATATTGTTATTGTAGCTGTCTGCCAAACTAATGTAAAAATGTATACTTTGTGTAATGATTTATTAAACATTTCAAATCATATGTAATTGGTGGTTATTCGTTTTCATGTGCCCTTTTGGAAGTTTGAGCCCCTGCCCCTTTGTAGCTCT